>NW_027012777.1:0-18284 GCF_036934945.1 Oncorhynchus masou masou
TCCATCCCAGAGGCTGTGTTCCCTCCATCCCAGAGGCTGTGTTCCCCCATCCCAGAGGCTGTGTTCCCCCCATCCCAGAGGCTGTGGTCCCCCCATCCCAGAGGCTGTGTTCCCTCCATCCCAGAGGCTGTGTTCCCCCCATCCCAGAGGCTGTGTTCCCCCATCCCAGAGGCTGTGTTCCCTCCATTCCAGAGGCTGTGTTCCCCCCATCCCAGAGGCTGTGTTCCTCTCCATCCCAGAGGCTGTGTTCCCTCCATCCCAGAGGCTGTGTTCCCTCCATCCCAGAGGCTGTGTTCCCTCCATCCCAGAGGCTGTGTTCCCTCCATCCCAGAGGCTGTGTTCCCTCCATCCCAGAGGCTGTGTCCTAGAGGCTTCCCTCCATCCCAGAGGCTGTGTTCCCTCCATCCCAGAGGCTGTGTTCCCTCCATCCCAGAGTCTGTGTTCCCCCCATCCCATAGGCTGTGTTCCCCCCATCCCAGAGGCTGTGTTCCCTCCATCCCAGAGGCTGTGTTCCCTCCATCCCAGAGGCTGTGTTCCCTCCATCCCAGAGGCTGTGTTCCCTCCATCCCAGAGGCTGTGTTCCCTCCATCCCAGAGGCTGTTCCCCCCATCCCAGAGGCTGTGTTCCCCCCATCCCAGAGGCTGTGTTCCCCCATCCCAGAGGCTGTGTTCCCTCCATCCCAGAGGCTGTGTTCCCCCCATCCCAGAGGCTGTGTTCCCTCCATCCCAGAGGCTGTGTTCCCTCCATCCCAGAGGCTGTGTTCCCTCCATCCCAGAGGCTGTGTTCCCCCCCATCCCAGAGGCTGTGTTCCCTCCATCCCAGAGGCTGTGTTCCCTCCATCCCAGAGGCTGTGTTCCCTCCATCCCAGAGGCTGTGTTCCCCCCATCCCAGAGGCTGTGTTCCCTCCATCCCAGAGGCTGTGTTCCCTCCATCCCAGAGTCTGTGTTCCCCCATCCCATAGGCTGTGTTCCCCCATCCCAGAGGCTGTGTTCCCTCCATCCCAGAGGCTGTGTTCCCTCCATCCCAGAGGCTGTGTTCCCCCCATGCCAGAGGCTGTGTTCCCGCCATCCCAGAGGCTGTGTTCCCCCCATCCCAGAGGCTGTGTTCCCTCCATCCCAGAGGCTGTGTTCCCTCCATCCCAGAGGCTGTGTTCCCTCCATCCCAGAGGCTGTGTTCCCCCATCCCAGAGGCTGTGTTCCCTCCATCCCAGAGGCTGTGTTCCCCCCATCCCAGAGGCTGTGGTCCCTCCATCCCAGAGGCTGTGTTCCCTCCATCCCAGAGGCTGTGTTCCCTCCATCCCAGAGGCTGTGTTCCCTCCATCCCAGAGGCTGTGTTCCCCCATCCCAGAGGCTGTGTTCCCCCATCCCAGAGGCTGTGTTCCCTCCATCCCAGAGGCTGTGTTCCCTCCATCCCAGAGGCTGTGTTCCCCCATCCCAGAGGCTGTGTTCCCCCATCCCAGAGGCTGTGTTCCCCCCATCCCAGAGGCTGTGTTCCCCCCATCCCAGAGGCTGTGTTCCCTCCATCCCAGAGGCTGTGTTCCCTCCATTCTGGGAGAGATACAACACTGTTAATAATGCTGTTTAGAATGGTGACATGAGTCATGCTGCTGCCCACCAATCAAAGGCTGTGTGTAGTGTGGAGCAGGTAGGGAGTCAGCCAGCCAGCCATGCAGAGTAGCCAGCCAGGCCGAGTAGCCAGCCATGCCGAGTAGCCAGCCAGCCATGCCGAGCAGCCAGCCAGCCATGCCGAGCAGCCAGCCAGCCATGCCGAGCAGCCAGCCAGCCAGGCCGAGCAGCCAGCCAGCCAGGCCGAGCAGCCAGCCAGCCAGGCCGAGCAGCCAGCCAGCCAGGCCGAGCAGCCAGCCAGCCAGGCCGAGTAGCCAGCCAGCCAGGCCGAGCAGCCAGCCAGCCAGCCAGGCAGAGCAGCCAGCGTGTCCCTCATCCCCTAGCCTAGTCCAGATGATATATGCCCCCCTGATCAAAGCTGACACCAGGGGTAATTAAGACACTCCATCATTTAGCTGAATGAAACAACTGGCACCACACCACACTGGATTCTGACTGTGACTGATGCTCAGTGGACATGGAGAGAGGGAGATGAAGGGACACGGAGGGAGGGAGATGAAGGGACACGGAGGGAGGGAGGGAGGGAGGGAGGGAGGAGGGAGGGAGGGAGGGAGGGAGGGAGGAGGAGGGAGGGAGGGGAATTAAAGGAAGGAAAATAAATGGCGGGAGAGGTATGAATGAACAGGGGGATGCTTTGGATGGCAGTAGCACTAGGGCTCCCCGTCTTTGCCAACCAGGTGGATACATTCTCCACAGAGAAGTGACCCTCCACCCAGAGCTGGTCTGAAGAAGGGGTGCAGAGCAGAGCGGAGAGGGGCCACCGTTTATTTGTCCTGCCTACAGCTGCCTTCCTTCGCTGCAGTGTCATTGTGACTGTTCCTGGAACAAACTACCCTCAACTTCTTCCACCCTCCCCAAATCCTCCTCATCCCTCACATCCGATAAAGTCACGCCCCTCTGGCCCTGTCCTGTGCAGGGGGCTTTGTGGTCCAAACGGCTTAATCCCCTAAAACCTCTATTTAACACCCGCTACGTTATCCCTCTCTAGTGTTCCCCTGATGAAGGCCTGGAACCTCCATTAGTGATGCTAAGAAAGCCACCCGGATTACACACATAAAGACATGGTGAGCTCTGTTTGGATAACACGCTCTCCTGCCACCCCACTCACCAAACAGGATTACCACCAGCCCCCAGTGTGCAGAGAGGAGAGTCTGTCTACTAGTGAGTGACAGACTTTGATTACAGAAGGAAGACGTGGAGAGTGATTACAGAAGGAAGACGTAGAGAGTGATTACAGAAGGAAGACGTAGAGAGTGATTACAGAAGGAAGACGTAGAGAGTAATTACAGAAGACGTAGAGAGTGATTACAGAAGGAAGACGTAGAGAGTGATTACAGAAGGAAGATGTAGAGAGGGATTACAGAAGGAAGACGTAGAGAGGGATTACAGAAGGAAGACGTAGAGAGTGATTACAGAAGGAAGACGTAGAGAGTGATTACAGAAGGAAGACGTAGAGTGATTACAGAAGGAAGATGTAGAGTGATTACAGAAGGAAGACGTAGAGAGTGATTACAGAAGGAAGACGTAGAGAGTGATTACAGAAGGAAGACGTAGAAGTGATTACAGAAGGAAGACGTGAGTGATTACAGAAGGAGCGTGAAGTGATTACAGAAGGAAGACGTGAGAGTGATTACAGAAGGAAGACGTAGAGAGTGATTACAGAAGGAAGACGTGAGAGTGATTACAGAAGGAAGACGTAGAGTGTTTACAGAAGGAAGATGTAGAGTGATTACAGAAGGAAGACGTAGAGAGTGATTACAGAAGGAAGATGTAGAGTGATTACAGAAGGAAGACGTAGAGAGTGATTACAGAAGGAAGACGTAGAGAGTGATTACAGAAGGAAGACGTAGAGTGATTACAGAAGGAAGATGTAGAGTGTTTACAGAAGGAAGATGTAGAGTGATTACAGAAGGAAGACGTAGAGAGTGATTACAGAAGGAAGACGTAGAGAGTGATTACAGAAGGAAGACGTAGAGAGTGATTACAGAAGGAAGACGTAGAGAGTGATTACAGAAGGAAGACGTAGAGAGTGATTACAGAAGGAAGACGTAGAGTGATTACAGAAGGAAGATGTAGAGTGTTTACAGAAGGAAGATGTAGAGTGTTTACAGAAGGAAGATGTAGAGTGATTACAGAAGGAAGACGTAGAGAGTGATTACAGAAGGAAGATGTAGAGTGATTACAGAAGGAAGATGTAGAGTGATTACAGAAGGAAGATGTAGAGTGATTACAGAAGGAAGATGTAGAGTGATTACAGAAGGAAGATGTAGAGTGATTACAGAAGGAAGATATAGAGTGATTACAGAAGGAAGATATAGAGTGATTACAGAAGGAAGACGTAGAGAGTGATTACAGAAGGAAGACGTAGAGAGTGATTACAGAAGGAAGACGTAGAGTGATTACAGAAGGAAGACGTAGAGAGTGATTACAGAAGACGTAGAGAGTGATTACAGAAGGAAGACGTAGAGTGATTACAGAAGGAAGACGTAGAGAGTGACTACAGAAGGAAGACGTAGAGAGTGACTACAGAAGGAAGACGTAGAGAGTGATTACAGAAGGAAGACGTAGAGAGTGATTACAGAAGGAAGACGTAGAGAGTGATTACAGAAGGAAGACGTAGAGAGTGATTACAGAAGGAAGACGTAGAGAGTGATTACAGAAGACGTAGAGAGTGATTACGGAAGACGTAGAGAGTGATTACAGAAGGAAGACGTAGAGAGTGATTACAGAAGGAAGACGTAGAGAGTGACTACAGAAGACGTAGAGAGTGATTACAGAAGGAAGACGTAGAGAGTGATTACAGAAGACGTATAGAGTGATTATGGAATAATGCGTGAGAGACAGAGAGTGAGAATGGCTGTGGGAAAGAGAGGCAGTCGTGTTTGAGTTTTTTTCTTTAATGCAGCAATATCTTCCACGCAAAAACAGCATAATTATAATTTACCAACAGTTCTCAAGTTGACCAACATGCCCCTAACCCAGTGACAGTGTAAGGGCATACATGGGCATACTGCCTGTGTCTATGCCTGCAGGATGTCGATGTGAAAGTGTTGGTGTCTGTACTAGAGAGTCCTTGTGGCTACGACATCTGTCTGATCCGGTGTCCTGTGTGAATTTAAGTATGCTCTCTCTAATTCTCTCTTTCTTTCTCTCTCTCGGAGGACCTGAGCCCTAGGACCATGCCTCAGGACTACCTGGTATGATGACTCCTTGCTGTCCCCAGTCCACCTGGCCGTGCTGCTGCTCCAGTTTCAACTGTTCTGCCTGCGGCTATGGAATCCAGGCCTGTTCACCGGACGTGCTACCCGCCCCAGGCCTGCTGTTTTCAACTCTAGAGACAGTGGTAGAGATACTCTTAATGATCGGATATGAAAAGCCAACTGACATTTACTCCTGAGGTGCTGACTTGCTGCACCCTCGACAACTACTGTGATTATTATTATTTGACCATGCTGGTTATTTATGAACATTTGAACATCTTGGCCATGTTCTGTTATAATCTCCACCCGGCACAGCCAGAAGAGGACTGGCCACCCCTCATAGCCTGGTTCCTCTCTAGGTTTCTTCCTAGGTTTTGGCCTTTCTAGGGAGTTTTTCCTAGCCACCGTGCTTCTACACCTGCATTGCCTGCTGTTTAGGGTTTTAGGCTGGGTTTCTGTACAGCACTTTGAGATATCAGCTGATGTAAGTAGGGCTTTATAAATACATTTGATTTGATTACTACATAGTTTGTGGCCTGCCTACGCTGCATACCAGGGTATCAGTGTGGGAATCTGCCTTCCTGCATGTAAGTATGTGTCCCCGTGGCTGCTGAGCCAGTCCGGGCCAGGTCCCTCAATGCCCTTTTGTCCCCTCCAGTTGTTTGTAGGTCGTTGGCAGGACCAGCGCTGCTGCCATGGCACACAATACAATTAGCATCTACATGGCAGTGCTCAGTCCTCCACAACAAGCACACCTCTCCACCACCCCACTACTTTACAACAAGCCCACGTCTCCACTACTTTACAACAAGCCCACGTCTCCACTACTTTACAACAAGCCCACCTTTCCACTACTTTACAACAAGCCCACCTTTCCACTACTTTACAACAAGCCCACCTCTCCACTACTTTACAACAAGCCCACCTCTCTACTACTTTACAACAAGCCCACCTCTCCATTACCCCACAACTTTACAACAAGCCCACCTCTCCACTACTTTACAACAAGCCCACTACCCCACTACTTTACAACAAGCCCACTACCCCACTACTTTACAACAAGCCCACTACCCCACTACTTTACAACAAGCCCACTACCCCACTACTTTACAACAAGCCCACTACCCCACTACTTTACAACAAGCCCACCTCTCCACTACTTTACAACAAGCCCACCTCTCCACTACTTCACAACAAGCCCACTACCCCACTACTTTACAACAAGCCCACTACCCCACTACTTTACAACAAGCCCACTACTCCCCACTACTTTACAACAAGCCCAATAAGCACTACTTTACAACAAGCCCACTACCCCACTACTTTACAACAAGCCCACTTCTCCACTACTTTACAACAAGCCCACCTCTCCACTACTTTACAACAAGCCCACCTCTCCACTACTTTACAACAATCCCACCTCTCCATTACCCCACAACTTTACAACAAGCCCACCTCTCCACTACTTTACAACAAGCCCACTACCCCACTACTTTACAACAAGCCCACCTCTCAACTACTTTACAACAAGCCCACCTCTCTCCACTACCCCACTACTTCACAACAAGCCCACCTCTCCACTACCCCACTACTTTACAACAAGCCCACCTCCACTACTTTTACAACAAGCCCACCTCTCACTACTTTACAACAAGCCCACCTCTCCACTACTTTACAACAAGCCCCACCTCTCCATTACCCCACAACTTTACAACAAGCCCACCTCTCCACTACTTTACAACAAGCCCATCTACCCTACTTTACAACAAGCCCACCTCTCAACTACTTTACAACAAGCCCACCTCACTACCCCCACTACTTTACAACAAGCCCACCTCTCCACTACCCCACTACTTTACAACAAGCCCACTACCCCACTACTTTAAACAAGCCCACCTCTCCTACTTTACAACAAGCCCTCTCACAACTTTACAACAAGCCCACCTCCTGCTTTACAACAAGCCCACCTCTCCACTACTTCCAAGCCCACCTCTCCACTACGTTACAACAAGCCCACCTATCCACTACTTTACAACAAGCCCACTACTTTACAACACTATCCTACCCCACTAAACGTTTTACAACAAATGCACTAACAACAAGGCCAGTCCCAAACTTTACAACAAGCCTCTCCACTACTTTACAACAAGCCCACCTCTCACTACTTTACAACAAGCCCACCTCTAATAGGACTTTACAACAAGCCCACCTCTCCACTACGCAACAACAAGCCCACCTATTTCCACTACTTTACAACAAGCCCACCTCTCCAACTACCACGCCCACCTACAACAAGCCCACCTATCCACTACTTTACAACAAGCACCTACGTTACAACAAGCCCACCTCATCCACTACTTTTACAACAAGCCCACCTCTCCACTACTTTACAACAAGCCCACCTCTCCACTACTTTAAACAAGCCCACCTCTCCACTACTTTAGGGAGCCCACCTCTCCACTACTTTACAACAAGCCCACCTATCCACTACTTTACAACAAGCCCACCTATCCACTACTTTACAACAAGCCCACCTCCCACTACTTTTACAACAAGCCCACCTCTCCACTACTTTACAACAAGCCCACCTCTCCACTACTTTACAACAAGCCCACCTCTCCACTACTTTACAACAAGCCCAACTAAAGCCCACCTCTCCACAACTTTACAACAAGCCCACCTCTCCACTACTTTACAACAAGCCCACCTATCCACTACTTTACAACAAGCCCACCTCTCCACTACTTTACAACAAGCCCACTACCCCACTACTGGAAAAACAAACGTTTTAATGCAGCAACAAAAGGGCCAGTAGCCAAACTAGTCACAGCCTCAGAGGGGGCCCTGGGCAAACAGTACACTGCTTTAAAGATAGAAAGGCTGCTCCTAATAGGAGGTGTTTGTTGGGAATTCAATAGCAAAGAGAGACAAGTGCACTACTGCTTTCCATGAAGGACTGGGTCTACTCTATAACTAGCCAGGGAGACGGTATTTATTGAACCTCACTGTGAAACAATAAAAGCCAGTCATGAACAAGCTTTGATTATTCAGGAGAAATAAAAGAAACAGCTTGTTAATATGGAAAGCCAATTAGCTGTAAAGAGAGAAAGGGGAGGGGCAGAGAAACACACACAGAGAGAGAGGGGAGGGAGAGAGAAAGACACACACAGAGAGAGAGGGGAGGGGGAGAGAAAGACACACAGAAAGAGGGGAGGGAGAGAGAAAGACACACAGAGAGAGAGAGGGGAGGGGGAGAGAAAGACACACATAAAGAGATGGGAGGGGGAGAGAAACACACAGAGAGAGAGGGGAGGGGGAGAGAAACACACAGAGAGAGGGGGAGGGGGAGAGAAAGACACAGAGAGAGAGGGGGAGGGGGAGAGAAAGACACACAGAGAGAGGGGGGGGAGAGAAAGACACAGAGAGAGGGGGGAGGGGAGAGAAACACACACAGAGAGAGAGGGAGGGGGAGAGAAAGACACACAGAGAGAGAGGGGGAGAGAAAGACACAGAGAGAGGGGGGAGGGGAGAGAAACACACACAGAGAGAGGGGAGGGGGAGAGAAACACACACAGAGAGAGAGGGGAGGGGGAGAGAAAGACAGAGAGAAAGGGAGGGGGAGAGAAAGACACACAGAGAGAGGGGAGGGGGAGAGAAACACACACAGAGAAAGGGGCGGGGGAGAGAAACACAGAGAGAGAGAGGGGGAGGGGGAGAGAAAGATACACAGAGAGAGGGGGAGAGAAAGACACACAGAGAGAGAGGGGAGGGGAGAGAAAGACACAGAGAGAGAGGGGAGGGGGAGAGAAAGACACAGAGAGAGGGGAGGGGAGGGGAGAGAAAGACAGAGAGAAAGGGGAGGGGGAGAGAAACACACACAGAGAGAGAGGGGAGGGGAGAGAAAAGACACACAGAGAGAAAGGGGGAGGGGGAGAGAAACACACACAGAGAAAGGGGCGGGGGAGAGAAAGACACAGAGAGAAAGGGGCGAGGGAGAGAAAGACACAGAGAGAAAGGGGAGGGGGAGAGAAAGACACAGAGAAAAAGAAGGGAGGGGGAGAGAAAGACACAGAGAGAAAGAGGGGAGGGGAGAGGGAAACACACACAGAGAGAAAGGGGAGGGGGTAGAGAAAGACACAGAAAGAGAGTAAGCTATGATAGAGAGAGATGAATAGAGAGAAAGAGAATGAGGAAAAGAGAGCGCGAGAGAGAGCGCGAGGGTGAGAAGAGTGTCAGGCCAGGGGATGTAGGGAAGAATGGTGGACTTTAACACACTAGTTTTTCTGCTTGTTGATTTTGAATGTCTGTCATTAGTGAGCGAGCCAGGGTGAGGGGAACATGAAGGGGAGAGGGAGAGAGGTTGGGTGGTGCAGAGGGGGCTGGGTGGGGAAGGTGGAAGATATGGGAGTAGTAGTGTGGAAGAACTCCAGGTTGGGGAGGGGGATCAGGGAGAGGGGGTGGGAGAGAGAGGCAAGAGATTACACAAAACCAAAGTAACCCTCATCCCAATAACAGTTATTCAAGCCTTCATAACAGCCTAGAAACTGCTAGTGAGAGGGCTGAGAGAAACTCTCCCCACTGTAAAGAGGGCTGAGGGAAACTCTCCCCACTGTAAAGAGGGCTGAGAGAAACTCTCCCCACTGTAAAGAGGGCTGAGAGAAACTCTCCCCACTGTAAAGAGGGCTGAGAGAAACTCTCCCCACTGTAAAGAGGGCTGAGGGAAACTCTCCCCACTGTAAAGAGGGCTGAGAGAAACTCTCCCCACTGTAAAGAGGGCTGAGAGAAACTCTCCCCACTGTAAAGAGGGCTGAGAGAAACTCTCCCCACTGTAAAGAGGGCTGAGGGAAACTCTCCCCACTGTAAAGAGGGCTGAGAGAAACTCTCCCCACTGTAAAGAGGGCTGAGGGAAACTCTCCCCACTGTAAAGAGGGCTGAGGGAAACTCTCCCCACTGTAACTGGCAAAGGACAATTTGTCCTCAGACTGTGAGCTCTTCTCCCAGTGCCTAGTGCTGCTAGCAGGTTGAGGTGTCAGAGACAGAGCACCTCTTCACTGGGAGGGACTGCTTTTGCTCCACATGCCTGTCTGAGTCCGAGCAGAGACAGACGCTGGTCCTAGCAGCCATGCATTGTCCTGACACGTGTAAACTGAATGTTCAAACCCTGAATGCTGATTGGCTAACAGCCGTGGTATATCAGACCATATACCACGGGTATGACAACACATTTCTTGTTACTGCCCTAATTATGTTGGTAACCAGTTTATAACAGCAATAAGGCACCTCAGGGTTTGTGTAATATGACCAATATATCACGGCTAAGGGCTGTATCCAGGCACTCTGCGTTACGTCGTGCACAAGAACGGCCCTTAGCCGTGGTATATTGATCATATACCACACCTGACTGCTTAAATATAACACAGTACATATATATATATATATGAGTGTGTATTAGTGTGCCTGTAACGGTCTGATGTTTGAAAGTGAGTGTGTCCACCATACAGTATGTGTGTAGTGTGTATTACCTGTTGCAGGTCAGCCAGTGAGTACAGGTGGATATGTTGCAGTAGGTAATCTCTGGGGAAGATCCTTTAGGGGAGAGAGAAAGACCAACATTTTGACCATTTTAGTTATGCAATTTTCTTAGAACCATAAGTCAGATCCTTTCAGAAAATAATAATATACGCCATTTAGCAGATTTACAGCACTGTGTGCATGGGTGGCCCCACCAATAAAAAGTAGAATTCAATGGTGTGTGTCATTGTCTCTCACTGTACTGACCTGGAACAGCAACGCTGGTGAAATGGTTTATGATATATTAAAACATGACAGGAAGGAGATGTGAGGTTCATGTTGAGATTCATAAAGGACGATAACAAAATGTATACGATGAGTCATGTCACACATACACACACACACACGGACCATGATAGTGCCTGTGTAACCATGGTAACGGCAGGGCCAAATTGCAGAGAAAATGGGGGTTAATTCAATAGAATGAGAGTCAGGCTGGGGCAGAAGGGGAATGGGTGTTTAAAAGCTCTCTGCCTTATAATGGAGCGAAGTGGAGGTCTCTCTCTCCGTCTCATCAGGCTCGCTATTATAGCCCTCTGCACAACACTCTCTACCAAACCGACACACACACAGTAATTCACACACTCACCCACACCAGCTCACGTTACAGTTCAAGGATCCACAAAGTGACATAGCAAGAGACAGAGAGGTGGTAGTTGGAGTGAAAGATGGAGAGGGCGAGAGATGGGATCATATAGACTCCCTGCACTACTAACCCTGCGCTGTCCCTCTCTGCACTAATAACCCCGCTGTCCCTCTTTGCACTAATAACCCCGCTGTCCCTCTCTGCACTAATAACCCCACGCTGTCCCTCTCTTTGCACTAATAACCCCGCTGTCCCTCTCTGCACTAATAACCCCGCTGTCCCTCTTTGCACTAATAACCCTGCGCTGTCCCTCTCTGCACTAATAACACCATGCTGTCCCTCTCTGCACTAATAACGCCATGCTGTCCCTCTCTGCACTAATAACGCCATGCTGTCCCTCCATGCACAAATAACACCATGCTGTCCCTCTCTGCACTAACACTGAAGGGACACACAGCTCCAATGCCTCTCCTGGGAGTGTAGAGGGACAGACACACAGCTCTATGCAGGTACCATGGAAACCTTTGTGGGAAGGGGTAGTAGTATCTATATGAATGTGAATTTGAGTGCATATACTGTATACGTGAGTTACATCTGTCCCTTCCACGCCCTCTACTTCTCATCCCGTGTCTCCCTAACCTGCCGCCACTCCCCCAGTGCTCTCTCCCTCTCTGTGTGGGTGTTTCTGATTGTGTGAGTAGAGACAGGTGTGCTGGAGGCAGAGCAGATCCCCACCAGCTGCAATCTGTTCCATAATCAAGACTAGAGGTCGGGCCGATATGATTTTTCAACGCAGATACCGATACCGATTAATCAGCCGATTAAAAAAAATGTTATTGTAATAATGACAATTACAACAATACTGAATTAACACTTATTTTGACTTAATATAATAGATCAATAAAATCAATTTAGCATCAAGTAGATAATGAAACATGTTCAATTTGGTTTAAATAATGCAAAAACAAAGTGTTGGAGAAGAAAGTAAAAGTGCAATATGTGCCATGTAAGAAAGCTAACGTCCGGGTTTTAGCTAACATGTTCCTTGCTCAGAACATGACAACATATGAAAGCTGGTGGTTCCTTTTAACATGAGACTTCAATATTCCCAGGTAAGAAGTTTTAGGTTGTAGTTATTATAGGACTATTTCCAGCTATACCATTTGTATTTCATTAACCTTTGACTATTGGATGTTCTTATTTTTATTTATTTTTTTAACCTTTATTTAACTAGGCAACAAATTCTTATTTTCAATGACGGCCTAGGAACAGTGGGTTAACTGCCTGTTCAGGGGCAGAACGACAGATTTGTACTTTGTCAGCTCGGGGATTTGAACATGAAACCTTTTGGTTACGAGTCCAACGCTTTAACCACTAGGCTACCCTGCCGCCCCTATAGGCACTATAGTATTGCCAGTGTAACAGTATAGCTTTTGTCCCCCTCCTTGCTCCTCCCTGGGCTCGAACCAGCAACACAACGACAACAGCCACCACATCGAAGCAGCGTTACCCATGCAGAGCAAGGTAAACAACCACCCCAAGGCTCAGAGCGAGTGAAGTTTGAAACGCTATTAGAGCGTATATGACTGTAGTACAGAACCATGCCTTTAAACAGTATATGCCTGTAGTACAGAACCATGTCTTTAAACAGTATATGCCTGTAGTACAGAACCATGTCTTTAAACAGTATATGACTGTAGTACAGAACCATGTCTTTAAACAGTATATGCCTGTAGTACAGAACCATGTCTTTAAACAGTATATGCCTGTAGTACAGAACCATGTCTTTAAACAGTATATGACATGTCTTTAAACAGTATATGACTGTAGTACAGAACCATGTCTTTAAACAGTATATGACTGTAGTACAGAACCATGTCTTTAAACAGTATATGACTGTAGTACAGAACCATGTCTTTAAACAGTATAAATGACTGTGTTCATATGTGCATGTGTGTGTGCGTGTGCAGACTATCCACACGTATGCAGCAGATCTGTGTGTCTAACGTGTACTGTGTGTGCATCCTTATGTGTGTGTGTGTGTGTGTGTGTGTGGTACATCCGTGGGGTTCAGAGGTGTGTGTTAGATCAGTGCGGGCGGTGATGGCCGTGACAGGCCTCCTCAGCGCCCCCTCCAGGCCGACAGTAGGCCCAGAGGGTCCATGGATGGCCGACGGTAGGCCCAGAGGGTCCATGGCCCATGGTTGGCCCATAGAGGGCTCATGGTTGGCCCATAGAGGGTCCATGGTTGGCCCATAGAGGGTCCATGGTTGGCCCATAGAGGGTCCATGGTTGGCCCATAGAGGGTCCATGGTTGGTCCATGGTTGGCCCATAGAGGGTCCATGGTTGGCCCATAGAGGGTCCATGGTTGGCCCATAGTGGGTCCATGGTTGGCCCATAGTGGGTCCATGGTTGGCCCATAGTGGGTCCATGGTTGGCCGGTGGAAGGGTTTAGCACCACCGGCCTCATTAATCCTGCAGTGTTTGGAGGGCAGGGCGTTAGTCGCCGAGTGCTAATGGTGTAGTGGTAAACAGGGTCTCTAGCGAGAGAGGAGCACTCCGGGTCGCCACCACAGCCTTCTTCCCCTTCCGACAACTAGCTGGGATAACTCTGTAGCCCAAGGTGTGTGTGGAGTAGGAGCGTCTCAGAGCCCCACTCTCTGTTCGTCTCAGCCAAGACCTCAGAAACAAAATGTAGACCTCCACAAGTCTGGTTCATCCTTGGGAGAAATTTCCAAATGCCTGAAGGTACCACGTTCATCTGTACAAACAATAGTACACAAGTATAAACACCATGGGACCACGCAGCCGTCATACCGCTCAGGAAGGAGACGCGTTCTATCTCCTAGAGATGAACTACTGTGGTGTGAAAAGTGCAAATCAATCCCAGAACAACAGCAAAGGACCTTGTGGAGATGCTGGAGGAAACAGGTACAAAAGTATCTATATCCACAGTAAAACAAGTCCTATATCGACATAACCTGAAAGGCCGCTCAGCAAGGAAGAAGCCACTTCTCCAAAACCACCATAAAAAGCCAGACTGTGGTTTATGCGGACAAAGATCATAATTTTTGGAGAAATGTCCTCTGCTCTGATGAAACAAAAATAGAACAGTTTGGCCATAATGACCATCGTTATAATTGGAGGAAAAAGAGGGAGGCTTGCAAGCTGAAGAACACCATCCCAACCGTGAAGCACGGGGGTGGCACCATCATGTTGTGGGGGTGCTTTGCAGTAGGAGGGACTGGTACACTTCACAAAATAGATGGCATCATGAGGACGGAAAATTATGTGGATATATTGAAGCAACATCTCAAGACAACAGTCAGGAAGTTAAAGCTTGGTCGCAAATGGGTCTTCCAAATGGACAATGACCCCAAGCATACTTACAAAGTTGTGGCAAAATGGCTTAAGGACAACAAAGTCAAGGTATTGGAGTGGCCATCACAAAGCCCTGACGTCAATCCTATAGAAGATTTGTGGGCAGAACTGAAAAAGCGTGTGTGAGCAAGGAGGCCTACAAACCTGACTCAGTTACACCTGCTCTGACAGGAGGAATGGGCCAAATTTCACCCAGATTATTGTGGGAAGCTTGTGAAAGGCTGCCTGAAACGTTTGACCCAAGTTAAACAATTTCAAGGCAATGCTACCAAATCTAATTGAGTGTATGTAAACTTCTGACCTACTGGGAATGTGATGAAAGAAATAAAAGCTGAAAAAAGATCACTCTACTATTATTCTTACATTTCACATTCTTAAAATAAAGTGGTGATCCTAACTGACTAAAACAGGGAATTTTTACTAGGATTAAATGTCCGGAATTGTGAAAAACTGAGTTTAAATGTAGTTGGCTAACGTGTATGTAAACTTCTGACTTCAACTGTATATTTTTTTTTGAATGCCAGGAATTGATGGGGGAAATTAGCTTCTCAATTACAAATTGACTGACCAGAGAACACTGTTTTCACAGACATGTTGAGCGTTGATGTATCAAACAGAGCTAGTGTGTGTGGAGGTTGGGGGTTAGGGAGTGTCAGAGAGCGTCCATCACCCCAGAGACAGGCCTTTTAGTCTGGGCACCCTCACATAAACACATTCCCATCATACACTCACATACTGGCCTCAGAGGAGCTACACTTCACACATTCATGCTTAACATGGACGAGGAATCAAGTCAACAAAAGGTGCTTTCAATGGACATCAGACATACAGTTACCATTTCCATACTTCTCCATTATGTTCCTGCGCTTTTTGAAAGCGTACTTTGATGTTTCCAGTCTCATAAAACCATTCTCTGTGTTCCTCCTTCATCTTCCTACTATGGTACTGCGTCATCCTTTCACTGTCTCATCCCCCAACATCTTGCCCATTGACAACCATTTTCATCCCTAGTCAAAATGGATTTAATTAACAATCAAGGCCTTGATGAATCATACCTCATCCCCCTCTTGTCCAGCCCTCGTCCTTACCCCCCCTGTCCAGCCCTCCCCTTCTACAGAGGTCCTCGATGATATCAGCAAGGCAGCTGAACAAGTATGCTCTGAAGGACTGGAGCTTCTACCCCCCCATACAGCCTCTTCAACCCTACCCTCCATACCCATACAGCCTCTTCTACCCTACCCTCCATACCCATACAGCCTCTTCAACCCTACCCTCCATACCCATACAGCCTCTTCTACCCTACCCTCCATACAGCCTCTTCTACCCTACACTCCCCTCACACTCCATACAGCCTCTTCTACCCTACACTCCCCTCACACTCCATACAGCCTCTTCTACCCTACACTCCCCTCACACTCCATACAGCCTCAATCATCAAGATTGCAGACGACACGACAGTTTGCAGACGACACGACAGTTTGAGGACGACACGACAGTTTGAGGACGACACGACAGTTTGAGGACGACACGACAGTTTGCGGACGACACAACAGTGGTAGGCTTGATTACCAACAACGAATAGATGGCCTACAGGGAGGAGGTGAGGGCCCTCGGAGTGTGGTGTCAGGAAAATAACCTCACACTCAACGTCAACAAAACTAAGGAGATGATTGTGGACATCAGGAAACAGCAGAGGGAACACCCCCCTATCCACATCGATGGAACAGTAGTGGAGAGGGTAGTAAGTTAAGTTCCTCGGCATACACCTCACAGACAAACTGAATTGGTCCACTCACACAGACAGCATCGTGAAGAAGGCGCAGCAGCGCCTCTTCAACCTCAGGAGGCTGAAGAAATTTGGCTTGTCACCAAAAGCACTCACAAACTTCTACAGATGCACAATCGAAAGCATCCTGGCGGGCTGTATCACCGCCTGGTACGGCAACTGCTCCGCCCACAACCATAAGGCTATCCAGAGGGTAGTGAGGTCTGCACAACGTATCACCTGTGGCAAACTACCTGCCCTCCAGGACACCTACACCACCCGATGTTACAGGAAGGCCATAAAGATCATCAAGGACAACAACCACCCGAGCCACTGCCTGTTCACCCCGCTACCATCCAGAAGGCAAGGTCAGTACAGGTGCATCAAAGCTGGGACCGAGAGACTGAAAAACAGCTTCTATCTCAAGGCCATCAGACTGTTAAACAGCAACCACTAACATTGAGTGGCTGCTGCCAACACACTGACTCAACTCCAGCCACTTTAATAATGGGAATTGATGAGAAATGATGTAAAATATAAAAAAAATATCTTTATGTAATACATGTATCACTAGCCACTTTAACTATGCCACTTTGTTTACATACTCATCTCATATGTATATACTGTACTCGATACCATCTACTGTATCTTGCCTATGCCGCTCTGTACCATCACTCATTCATATAGCTTTATGTACATATTCTTTATCCCCTTACACTTGTGTCTATAAGGTAGTAGTTTTGGAATTGTTCGATAGATTACTTGTTGGTTATTACTGCATTGTTGGAACTAGAAGCACAAGCATTTCGCTACACTCGCATTAACATCTGCTAACCATGTGTATGTGACAAATAAAATTTGATTTGATTTGATTTGTACCCTCCCCTCCCCTCACACTCCATACAGCCTCTTCCCTCCCCTCACACTCCATACAGCCTCTTCCCCCTCCCCTCCCTCCCACTCCATACAGCCCCTTCTACCCTCCACTCCCACTCCATACAGCCCCTTCTACCCTCCCCTCGAACTCCATACAGCCCCTTCTACCCTCCCCTCACACACCATACAGCCCCTTCTACCCTCCCCTCCCACTCCATACAGCCTCTTCCATCCCCTCCCCTCCCACTCCATACAGCCCCTTCTACCCTCCCCTCCCACTCCATACAGCCTCTTCCATCCCCTCCCCTCACACTCCATACAGCCCCTTCTACCCTCCCCTCCCCTCCCACTCCATACAGCCCCTTCTACACTCCCCCCTCCCACTCCATACAGCCTCTTCCATCCCCTCCCCTCACACTCCATACAGCCCCTTCTACCCTCCCTCCCACTCCATACAGCCCCTTCTACCCTCCCCCTCGAACTCCATACAGCCCCTTCTACCCTCCCCTCACACACCATACAGCCCCTTCTACCCTCCCCTCCCACTCCATACAGCCTCTTCCATCCCCTCCCCTCCCACTCCATACAGCCCCTTCTACCCTCCCCTCCCACTCCATACAGCCTCTTCAATCCCCTCCCCTCACACTCCATACAGCCCCTTCTACCCTCCCCTCCCACTCCATACAGCCCCTTCTACACTCCCCTCCCACTCCATACAGCCTCTTCCATCCCCTCCCCTCACACTCCATACAGCCCTTCTACCCTCCCTCCCACTCCATACAGCCCCTTCTCACTCCCCTCCCTCCCACTCCATACAGCCTCTTCCATCCCCTCCCCTCCCCTCCATACAGCCCTTCTACCCTCCCCTCGAACTCCATACAGCCTCTTCCCTCCCTCCCCTCCCACTCCATACAGCCTCTTCTTCCCTCCCCTCCCTTCACACTCCATACAGCCTCTTCCCTCCCCTCCCCTCCCACTCCCATACAGCCCTTCTACCCTCCCCTCACACTCCATACAGCCCCTTCTACCCTCCCCCCTCACACTCCATACAGCCCCTTCTACCCTCCCCTCCCCTCACACTCCATACAGCCTCTTCCCTCCCCTCACACTCCATACAGCCTCTTCTACCCTCCCTCACACTCCATACAGCCCCTTCTACCCTCCCCCTCACACTCCATACAGCCCCTTCTACCCCCCCTCCCCTCACACTCCATACAGCCTCTTCCCCCCCTCACACTCCATACAGCCTCTTCTACCCTCCCCTCCATACAGCCTCTTC
>NW_027012778.1:5000-12500 GCF_036934945.1 Oncorhynchus masou masou
AGTCCGTATAGTAGGTATAGTAGGTATTGTAGTTATAGTAGGTATAGTAGGTATAGTAGGTATAGTAGGTATAGTAGGTATAGTCCGTATAGTAGGTATAGTAGGTATAGTAGGTATAGTACTATAGTACTATAGTAGGTATAGTAGGTATAGTAGGTATAGTAGGTATAGTAGGTATAGTCCGTATAGTAGGTATAGTAGGTATAGTCCGTATAGTAGGTATAGTAGGTATAGTAGGTATAGTAGGTATAGTAGGTATAGTAGGTATAGTAGGTATAGTAGGTATAGTCCGTATAGTAGGTATAGTAGGTATAGTAGTTATAGTAGGTATAGTAGGTATAGTAGGTATAGTAGGTATAGTAGGTATAGTCCGTATAGTAGGTATAGTAGGTATAGTAGGTATAGTACTATAGTACTATAGTAGGTATAGTAGGTATAGTAGGTATAGTAGGTATAGTAGGTATAGTAGGTATAGTAGGTATAGTCCGTATAGTAGGTATAGTAGGTATAGTAGGTATAGTAGGTATACATTTACATTTAAGTCATTTAGCAGACGCTCTTATCCAGAGCGACTTACAAATTGGTGAATTCACCTTCTGATATCCAGTGGAACAGCCACTTTACAATAGTGCATCTAAATCATTAAGGGGGGTGGTGAGAAGGATTACTTATCCTATCCTAGGTATTCCTTGAAGAGGTGGGGTTTCAGGTGTCTCCGGAAGGTGGTGATTGACTCCGCTGTCCTGGCGTCGTGAGGGAGTTTGTTCCACCATTGGGGGGCCAGAGCAGCGAACAGTTTTGACTGGGCTGAGCGGGAACTGTACTTCCTCAATGGTAGGGAGGCGAGCAGGCCAGAGGTGGATGAACGCAGTGCCCTTGCTTGGGTGTAGGGCCTGATCAGAGCCTGGAGGTACTGCGGTGCCATTCCCCTCACAGCTCCGTAGGCAAGCACCATGGTCTTGTAGCGGATGCGAGCTTCAACTGGAAGCCAGTGGAGAGAGCGGAGGAGCGGGGTGACGTGAGAGAACTTGGGAAGGTTGAACACCAGACGGGCTGCGGCGTTCTGGATGAGTTGTAGGGGTTTAATGGCACAGGCAGGGAGCCCAGCCAACAGCGAGTTGCAGTAATCCAGACGGGAGATGACAAGTGCCTGGATTAGGACCTGCGCCGCTTCCTGTGTGAGGCAGGGTCGTACTCTGCGGATGTTGTAGAGCATGAACCTACAGGAACGGGCCACCGCCATGATGTTGGTTGAGAACGACAGGGTGTTGTCCAGGATCACGCCAAGGTTCTTAGCGCTCTGGGAGGAGGACACAATGGAGTTGTCAACCGTGATGGCGAGATCATGGAACGGGCAGTCCTTCCCCGGGAGGAAGAGCAGCTCCGTCTTGCCGAGGTTCAGCTTGAGGTGGTGATCCGTCATCCACACTGATATGTCTGCCAGACATGCAGAGATGCGGTCGCCACCTGGTCATCAGAAGGGGAAAGGAGAAGATTAATTGTGTGTCGTCTGCATAGCAATGATAGGGGAGACCATGTGAGGTTATGACAGAGCCAAGTGACTTGGTGTATAGCGAGAATAGGAGAGGGCCTAGAACAGAGCCCTGGGGGACACCAGTGGTGAGAGCGCGTGGCGAGGAGACAGATTCTCGCCACGCCACCTGGTAGGAGCGACCTGTCAGGTAGGACGCAATCCAAGCGTGGGCCGCGCGGGAGATGCCCAACTCGGAGAGGGTGGAGAGGAGGATCTGATGGTTCACAGTATCGAAGGCAGCCGATAGGTCTAGAAGGATGAGAGCAGAGGAGAGAGAGTTAGCTTTAGCAGTGCGGAGCGCCTCCGTGATGCAGAGAAGAGCAGTCTCAGTTGAATGACTAGTCTTGAAACCTGACTGATTTGGATCAAGAAGGTCATTCTGAGAGAGATAGCGGGAGAGCTGGCCAAGGACGGCACGTTCAAGAGTTTTGGAGAGAAAAGAAAGAAGGGATACTGGTCTGTAGTTGTTGACATCGGAGGGATCGAGTGTAGGTTTTTTCAGAAGGGGTGCAACTCTCGCTCTCTTGAAGACGGAAGGGACGTAGCCAGCGGTCAGGGATGAGTTGATGAGCGAGGTGAGGTAAGGGAGAAGGTCCCCGGAAATGGTCTGGAGAAGAGAGGAGGGGATAGGGTCGAGCGGGCAGGTTGTTGGGCGGCCGGCCGTCACAAGAAGCGAGATTTCATCTGGAGAGAGAGGGGAGAAAGAGGTCAGAGCACAGGGTAGGGCAGTGTGAGCAGAACCAGCGGTGTCGTTTGACTTAGCAAACGAGGATCGGATGTCGTCGACCTTCTTTTCAAAATGGTTGACGAAGTCATCTGCAGAGAGGGAGGAGGGGGGAGGGGGAGGAGGATTCAGGAGGGAGGAGAAGGTGGCAAAGAGCTTCCTAGGGTTAGAGGCAGATGCTTGGAATTTAGAGTGGTAGAAAGTGGCTTTAGCAGCAGAGACAGAGGAGGAAAATGTAGAGAGGAGGGAGTGAAAGGATGCCAGGTCCGCAGGAGGCGAAGTTTTCCTCCATTTCCGCTCGGCTGCCCGGAGCTCTGTTCTGTGAGCTCGCAATGAGTCATCGAGCCACGGAGCGGGGAGGGGAGGACCGAGCCGGCCTGGAGTATAGGGGACATAGAGAGTCAAACGATGCAGAAAGGGAAGAGAGGAGGGTTGAGGAGGCAGAATCAGGAGAAAGGTTGGAGAAGGTATGAGCAGAGGGAAGAGATGATAGGATGGAAGAGGAAAGAGTAGCGGGGGGGGGAGAGAGAGCGAAGGTTGGGACGGCGCGATACCATCCGAGTAGGGGCAGTGTGGGAAGTGTTGGATGAGAGCGAGAGGGAAAAGGATACAAGGTAGTGGTCGGAGACTTGGAGGGGAGTTGCAGTGAGGTTAGTGGAAGAACAGCATCTAGTAAAGATGAGGTCGAGCGTATTGCCTGCCTTGTGAGTAGGGGGAAGGTGAGAGGGTGAGGTCAAAAGAGGAGAGGAGTGGAAAGAAGGAGGCAGAGAGGAATGAGTCAAAGGTAGACGTGGGGAGGTTAAAGTCGCCCAGGACTGTGAGAGGTGAGCCGTCCTCAGGAAAGGAGCTTATCAAGGCATCAAGCTCATTGATGAACTCTCCGAGGGAACCTGGAGGGCGATAAATGATAAGGATGTTAAGCTTGAAAGGGCTGGTAACTGTGACAGCATGGAATTCAAAGGAGGCGATAGATAGATGGGAAAGGGAGAGAGAGAGAATGACCACTTGGGAGAGATGAGGATCCGGTGCCACCACCCTGCTGACCAGAAGCTCTCGGGGTGTGCGAGAACACGTGGGCGGACGAAGAGAGAGCAGTAGGAGTAGCAGTGTTATCTGTGGTGATCCATGTTTCCGTCAGTGCCAGGAAGTCGAGGGACTGGAGGGAGGCATAGGCTGAGATGAACTCTGCCTTGTTGGCCGCAGATCGGCAGTTCCAGAGGCTACCGGAGACCAGGAACTCCACGTGGGTCGTGCGCGCTGGGACCACCAGATTAGGGTGGTAGGTATAGTAGGTATAGTAGGTATAGTAGGTATAGTAGGTATAGTACTATAGTAGGTATAGTAGGTATAGTAGGTATAGTAGGTATAGTATGTTTAGCTATTGTTTTCCTATGTTATGGTAATTGGAACAATAAGTAATTACACATCCTCTTGCTGAAGGTTATTCCACATGTGTAATTAATGATATTATTACCTATTTTTATATCAGCTGTGAAATACCATGTTAATAACTTAAACCAAAATGTGACCTTTGCTACTTGTATCTACCATCGAATCAACATAAGGGTTGATAAATACATTTGGTAACAACAACTATAACAACGAACACCTCCTGTCATTAACTTCTGGTTCTGTTCAATTATACTGAACAAAATATATATAAACGCCTCATGTAAAGAGTTGGTTTCATGAGCTGAAATAGAAGATCCCAGAAATGTACCAGACACACACACAAAAAAAGAGTTCATTTATCTCAAATTTTGTGTAAAAATGTGTTTACATCCCTGTTAGTGAGCATTTCTCCTTTGCCGAGATAATTCATCCACCTGACAAGTGTGGCATATCAAGAAGCTGCTTAAACAGCTTGATCATTAACTTGTGCTGGGGACAATAAAAGGACACTCTAAAATGTGAAGTTTTGCTACACAACACAATACCACAGAGTTCTCAAATTGTGAGGGAATGCATTTGGCTTACTGCCGGGAGTACTGTAAAATACTTTAAAGTATAGTAGGTTAAGTACTACTTGAGTCGTTTTCCGGGGTTTCGGTACTTTACTTTACTATTTATATTTTTGACAACTTTTACTTCACTACATTCCTTAAGAAAACAATATACCTTTTACTCTATACATTTTTCCTGACAAAAGTGCTCGTTAAGTTTTTAATTCTTAGCAGGACTGGAAATTTGTAGGTATAGTATGCCTCTGATCTGGAGGACTCACTAAACAGAGAACATCCCTGGTCATCCCTACTGCCTCTGATCTGGTGGACTCACTAAACAGAGAACATCCCTGGTCATCCCTACTGCCTCAGATCTGTAGGGCTCACTAAACAGAGAACATCCCTGGTCATCCCTACTGCCTCTGATCTGGAGGACTCACTAAACAGAGAACATCCCTGGTCAGCCCTACTGCCTCTGATCTGGAGGACTCACTAAACAGAGAACATCCCTGGTCAGCCCTACTGCCTCTGATCTGGAGGTCTCACTAAACAGAGAACATCCCTGGTCATCCCTACTGCCTCTTATCTGGAGGACTCACTAAACAGAGAACATCCCTGGTCATCCCTACTGCCTATGATCTGGAGGACTCACTAAACAGAGAACATCCCTGGTCATCCCTACTGCCTCTGATCTGGAGGACTCACTAAACAGAGAACATCCCTGGTCATCCCTACTGCCTCTGATCTGGAGGACTCACTAAACAGAGAACATCCCTGATCATCCCTACTGCCTCTGATCTGGAGGACTCACTAAACAGAGAACATCCCTGGTCATCCCTACTGCCTCTGATCTGGAGGACTCACTAAACAGAGAACATCCCTGGTCATCCCTACTGCCTCTGATCTGGAGGACTCACTAAACAGAGAACATCCCTGGTCATCCCTACTGCCTCTGATCTGGAGGACTCACTAAACAGAGAACATCCCTGGTCATCCCTACCGCCTCTTATCTGGAGGACTCACTAAACAGAGAACATCCCTGGTCATCCCTACTGCCTATGATCTGGAGGACTCATTAAACAGAGAACATCCCTGGTCATCCCTACTGCCTCTGATCTGGAGGACTCACTAAACAGAGAACATCCCTGGTCATCCCTACTGCCTCTGATCTGGAGGACTCACTAAACAGAGAACATCCCTGGTCATCCCTACTGCCTCTGATCTGGAGGACTCACTAAACAGAGAACATCCCTGGTCATCCCTACTGCCTCTGATCTGGAGGACTCACTAAACAGAGAGCATCCCTGGTCATCCCTACTGCCTCTGATCTGGAGGACTCACTAAACAGAGAACATCCCTGGTCATCCCTACTGCCTCTGATCTGGCGGACTCACTAAACAGAGAACATCCCTGGTCATCCCTACTGCCTCTGAACTGGAGGACTCACTAAACAGAGAACATCCCTGGTCGTCCCTACTGCCTCTGATCTGGAGGACTCACTAAACAGAGAACATCCCTGGTCATCCCTACTGCCTCTGATCTGGTGGACTCACTAAACAGAGAACATCCCTGGTCATCCCTACTGCCCCTGATGTGGAGGACTCACTAAACAGAGAACATCCCTGGTCATCCCTACTGCCTCTGATCTGGAGGACTCACTAAACAGAGAACATCCCTGGTCATCCCTACTGCCTCTGATCTGGAGGACTCACTAAACAGAGAACATCCCTGGTCATCCCTACTGCCTCTGATCTGGAGGACTCACTAAACAGACAACATCCCTGGTCATCCCTACTGCCTCTGATCTGGAGGACTCACTAAACAGAGAACATCCCTGGTCATCCCTACTGCCTCTGATCTGGAGGACTCACTAAACAGAGAACATCCCTGGTCATCCCTACTGCCTCTGATCTGGAGGACTCACTAAACAGAGAACATCCCTGGTCATCCCTACTGCCTCTGATCTGGAGGACTCACTAAACAGAGAACATCCCTGCTGCCTCTGATCTGGAGGACTCACTAAACAGAGAACATCCCTGGTCATCCCTACTGCCTCTTGTCAGGACCCGGTTTCGAACCTGGGTCTCCGGAGTGAGAAACAGTCACTTAACCAACTGAGCCACGAATAGACAGCAGAACCCAGAAGATGAGGCAGACACAGCAGTACTTAAGACGGTGTATTTAATAAAGAAAAAATCCTAAAATAAAAAATGGCAAATCCAAAAGGTGGTAGGTAAAACACAAAAAGACCTAAAAAGAAACTCACCAAAAATAAACAAAAACAAAAAACAGAATACCACAAGAACGTCACCCGGAATCGACAAGAGCACACAGAACACTAGGGCAGGGTGCTAACATACAAACACAGAGCACAGAACAGAGGGAAACTAAGGGTTTAAATACACTCAGGGGAAACAAGACACAGGTGCAAATAATAATGGGGAACAAGGGAAAAACATAAGGACAAAAAGCACAATGGGGGCATCTAGTGACCAACAACTGGAACAACCCTGGCCAAATCCTGACACCTCTGATGTGGAGGACTCACTAAACAGAGAACATCCCTGGTCGTCCCTACTGCCTCTGATCTGGAGGACTCACTAAACCGAGAACATCCATGGTCTGAGTGTTGGAGTAACCCTTGGCTATAATTAAAACATGTATATATATTTTTAAATTGTGCCATCTGGTTTGCTTAATATAAGGAATTCCTATTCAAACTTTTTCTTATATATTTTTTTTAATTTGACCCCAATTTTCTCCCTAATTTCATGGTATCCCATAGTTAGTAATTACTATCTTTTCTCATTGCTTGAACTTCTGTACAGACTCGGGAGAGACAAAGTTCAAAAGCCATGCATCCTCCGAAACACAACCCAAACAAGCCACACTGCACAAGCCGCGCCAACCAGGAAGCCAGCCGCATCCAACCAGGAAGCCAGCCGCACCAATGTGTCGGAGGAAACACCATGTACCTGCACGCTGCCCACCGCAGGAGTCGCATTGTACGATGAGACAAGGACATCCCTACGCCAAGCCCTCCCTAACCCGGACTACGCTACGTCAATTGTGCGTTGCCCAATGGACTCCAGGCTGCAGCCAGCTGCGGCAGAGCCTGGGCTCAACCCAGGGTCTCTGGTGGCGCTGCAATGTGATGCCTTAGACCACTGTGCCACACGGGAGGTCTCTTATGTTTAGTTTAACAATTACGTTTACTTTTGATGAAGTAAGATCAAACACATTTATACTTTTACTCAAGTTATATTTTACTGAGTATTTTACTGGGTGATTTTCATTTT
>NW_027012779.1:0-18279 GCF_036934945.1 Oncorhynchus masou masou
TGGGTCTGTCAGTAGTGGTACGTTCCTCTTTGGGTCTGTCAGTAGTGGTACATTCCTCTTTGGGTCTGTCAGTAGTGGTACGTTCCTCTTTGGGTCTGTCAGTAGTGGTACGTTCCTCTTTGGGTCTGTCTCTAGTGGTCTGTTTGCCTGCTGCGGCTCTGCTGTGGATCAGTGCATCCCGAGGCTTGACTCCAGCTGGGTGTCCTGGAGAACCCAGCAACAGCCCAGTCACCAGAGGAGGCTGTAAACCATGTGCCTGATGTGTTTGATGTCATTCCATCCATTATGAGAGAGAGAGAGGGAGAGAGAGAGAGAGAGGGGGGGAGAGAGAGAGAGAGAGAGAGAGAGAGAGAGAGAGAGAGAGAGAGAGAGAGATACAAACATCACATCTTAAAATACAAACAGTTGGTGTATTGTTGTGTGGGATGTGAGAGGTTCTGTGACTGCATAATGTTTGTGTTTCTCTGTTCCTGCGTGTGCATGAGTATCTCTGTTACTCTCCGAGGGCGGAGGTTTATGTGCTGTTGGGATCTGATGACACTGTGTAACCATGGGAAATAGAGGGCAATGGTAGGAATGTGTAAGTGACATAACGCCCTGCTGTAGCCTTCTAGAATGTCCCACCACCCTTTCTAGTTCAGTCTTACGTAGCAACATTTGATTTTTTTTTTTTTTTTACAAATGCTATATGATACACTGCAGTTGAGGAACAATGGGAAAGTAATTCTGCTTTGAAAGTTGATAAACTTGCAACCAAACTTTTGAGAAAATGATCCTTGAATGTTTTGGTCCACCTACTGGAGAGCTCTTCATTGTCTCCACCCATTCAGCATTGTTCACGTCCTCTTAAGCTTTAGCCCCACCCATGTCTTTAAGAATTCACATGTGAGGCCACGTGGTAAACACGTGCTATATTAACTCAAATCTAAGTTTATTGGTCACATGCACAGGATACAGAAGGTGTAACCGGTACAGTGAAGAGGTAACTTGCCTAGTAACAACATCAAAAACAGAATGTGTCCAGATGCAAATATTTAATAAATATTTCATCTTTATTAGATGACTCACTACCCGACACACTTGTCTAAATTGATGGGTCATGTGAAGGAAATGCTATAACCAACCTCCAGCCATATCCTGCTAAGTGGATGGTTCTATTGTCTAGACATGTCCATATGAAAGACAATAGATGGTCATAATCCCAGCTCACGTTATAGACAGCAGCTTCATGGACCAGACCAATCCAGACTCATCTCCCGGCAACCTCTAGACCAGCTTCAATGCCATACAACTCTCCTTCCGTGGCCTCCAACTGCTCTTAAATACAACTAAATGTATGTTCTTCAAACGTTCGCTGCCCGCACTACCCGCCTGTCCAACATCACTACTCTGGACGGTTCTGACTTGTGGACAACTTTAAATACCTAGGTGTCTGGTTAGACTGTAAACTCTCCTTCCAGACTCACATTAAGCAACTCCAATTCAAAATTAGATCTAGAATCGGCTTCCTATTTCGCAACCGAGCATCTTTCACTCACTCTGCCAAACATACCCTCGTGAAACTTGACCATCCTACCGATCCTCGACTTCGGCGATGTCATTTACAAAATAGCCTCCAACACTCTACTTCAGCAAATTGGATGCAGTCTACCATCCGTCTTTGACACCAAAGCCCCATATACTACCCGGCTCACTGGTCACCATAGCAGCACCCACCCGCAGCACACGCTCGAGCAGGTATATTTCACTGGTAAACCCCAAAGCCAATTCTTCCTTTGGCCGCCTCTCCTTCCAGTTCTCTGCTGCCAATGACTGGAACAAACCACAAAAATCACTGAAGCTGGAGACTCATATCTTCCCTCACTAGCTTTAAGCATCAGCTGTCAGAGCAGCTCACAGATAACTGCACCTGTACATAGCCCATCTGTAAATAGCCCATCCAACTACCTCATCCCCATACTGTATTTATTTATTTATCTTGCTCCTTTGCTCCCCAATATCTCTACCTGCACATTCATCTTCTGCACATTCTACCATTCCAGTGTTTAATTGGTATATTGTAATTACTTTGCCACCATGGCCTATTTATTGCCTTACCTCCTTTATCCTACCTCATTTGTACACACTGTATATAGACTTTTTTTCTACTGTATTATTGACTGTATGTTTTGTTCATTCCATGTGTAACTCTGTGTTGTTGTATGTGTCAAACTGCTTTGCTTTATCTTGGGCAGGTCGCAGTTGCAAATGAGAAAGTGTTCTGAACTAGCCTACCTGGTTAAATAAAGGTGAAATAAAAAAATACATGTCCAGCCCACTCATTATCTCAGCCAATCATGGCTAGCGGGAAGGTTCCTAACTTTTTCCATGGCTAAACCAACTTGTAATTTAACAATTTTATTTCGTATTTATGGATGGAATACAAGTTTTTTTATTAAGGCACATGAAAGTTCACATGTTCCCGAAGACGTTTCTGCCGCCCCCAAAAAAAGGCATTTAGATTTTTTTTTAATTATAAAGACATTCAAATGCCACTCCTGTGAAGTTGTGGCGTACGACATAAACCTCATTTCCTGAAACAAGTCACAAATGCCACCCTATTCAGTATATAGGGCAGGTCGAAAGTAGTGCACTAAATGATTTATTGAATAGGTTGGGAATTAGGATCCACTACCTTACTCAATGAGTCTTGTGATGCCGTCTTGGATTAAGGTGGCATCGGCTGATAGGCTGATATATCTGCATTCCATCAATGGGTTGTCACCATGCACACACAGCTAACAAACAAACACATTTATATGCCAAACCCAGGTCCAGGTCCATAGTTTAAAAGACCTCTTCTTCCAGACTTCCTAGTTTCCCACACAGACATACCTGCAGTCAGCTTTGCCATGGTCTGGTCTGGTCTGCCTTGATCTTGTCTGGTCTGCCCTGATCTTGTCTGGTCTGCCCTGAGCTTGTCTGGTTTGCCCTGAGCTTGTCTGGTTTGCCCTGAGCTTGTCTGGTTTGCCCTGATCTTGTCTGGTCTGCCCTGATCTTGTCTGGTCTGATCAAGCCCTAAGGGACATGCTGATAACATATTTGTGATGTCAGGAGAGGAGAGTTGCAAAGGGCCAGAGTCCCCCAACTCAACTTCAGACACTGTTAACTTCCTGGGGTTATTTGTCACTAGACAGGTCATGGGTCTTAATATTTACTGCAGGACATGAAGGAAGGGGGTGGTGGTGGAGAGAGAGTGTGTGTGTGGGGGGGGGGGGTTGCAGTGTGTGTGTGTGTGTGTGTCGGGGTTGCAGTGTGTGTGTGTGTGTGTGTGTGTGTGTGTGTTGGGGGTTGCAGTGTGTGTGTGTGGGGGGGTTGCAGTGTGTGTGTGTGTGTGTGTGTGTGTGTGGGGTTGCAGTGTGTGTGTGTGTGTGGGGGTTGCAGTGTGTGTGTGTGTGTGTGTGTGTGTGTGTGTGTGTGTGTGTGTGTGTTTTGTGTGTGTGTGTGTTAAATCTGAAGTGAATAACCCCTCTCCTCTCTCTGCTGCAGCAGTAGTAACAGTCAATAGTCCAGATGACTGACAGCTACATGGAACATTAGGAGACTTCAGAGCTCCTACTCCAGGGGACAGGAACCGCCCTCCTCTCTCTCTGCTTAGATTTGTTGCTTTTTATTCTGTTTTCATCCCAGGCGTCTGTCCTCCCGGAACAAAGCCTTTAGATGTTGCTGAACTATAGAGAGGTAGGGGAAGACCTGATTTCATCACGCCCATAAATCTCCTAGATATCAAAGCCTGTCTTACGCCCTAACCCCTCCTTCCATCCCTCCTCCTCTCCTCCTCCACTCTTCCTTTGTCTTGGTAATACCCATTAGGGTGCAGCTGACTGGCCACTTTGATGAGTCTGCGGGAGTCAGGACGGGAGCGCTGAGGAGCCACAGATGTGTAACCCCACGGAACCCGGAGGCACCTTTGAACCCTGGAGTTAAAACCAACACTAGCATCCTGTATACACGCACACACACACACACACACACACACACACACACACACACACACACACACACACACACACACACACACACACACACACACACAGAGCCGACGACCCCGAAACACACAGGGATGGAGTGAAATCTGCCACTAGCATCCTGTACACACACACACACACATACACACACACACACACACACACACACACACACACACACACACACACACACACACACACACATGACGAGCCCCAAAACGCACAGGAATGGAGTTAAATCTGCCACTAGCATCCTGTCTGCCGCATGCAGACCCACAGAACCCACCGAAACTCACAGGATGTCACCACTTCTCAGCTTCCTGTTACAGACAAGATATAGAGATATATATATAGGTGTTGTAGAGGATGACAGACTAATGCTCTCCTTCTCTCCCCTCCTCTCCCCTCTTCTCCCTTCCCCTCCTCTCCTCTCCTCTCCTCTTCTCTCCTCTCCTCTCCCTCCTCTCCCCTCCCCTCCCCTCCTCCTCCTCTCCTCTCCTCTCCCCCTCCCTCCCCTCCCTCTCCTCCCTTCCCCTCCTCTCTCCCTCTCCCTCCTCCTCCGCTCCCCTCTCCTCCCCTCCCCTCCTCCCTCTCCTCTCCCCTCCTCTCCCTTCCCCTCCTCTTCTCTCCCGTCCCCTCCTTTCCTCTCCCCTCTTCTCACTTCCCCTCCCCTCCTCTCCTCTCCTCTCTTCTCCCTTCCCCTCCTCTCCTCTCCTCTCCCTCCTCTCCCCTCTCTCCCTTCCCCTCCCTCTCCTCTCCCCTCCCCTCTTCTACCCTTCCTCTCCCCTCTCCCCCTCCTCTCCTCCCCTCTCTCAGGTCAGTGGGTTGTTATCTGATAGTCATTAAGAGATAGAGAAGGAGAGAGGGAGAGAGGGAGAGAGGGAGACAAACAGAATGGAAATAGGGACAATTAGTTTTATGACTTTGTTATCATATATGCAGGCATGCATTCTCTATCTCACGCACACACACACTCACACAAACAGTAGTCTGTAAGGATATGCATGCATGAGCATAAAAAAGGTAACAACAAAGAAAGGTATTTTCGATGTACCGATTCCATGAGACATGGTTTATGAACTGATGCACAAAACAACGCTGGATTCAAAACGTACAGTTTTTCAATATAAATGATTATAAAACATTATTGCAACCAATACAATGTTATATATATATGGGGGTTACAACCATCCCAACTCTGCAGATTTTGCTGCAAAGAGACAGAATAATTGGATCGTTTGTTTTGGTGCTGTCCATATGTCGGTTGTTTTTGGTCGCAGGTTCAGAAATGACGAAAGAATTGCAACATTTACCTGGAACTAATAGCACAGTTGTGTGATTTAATAGCACAGTTGGGTGATTTAAAAAGTCATAGTCAATCGATGAATAACATAATAATACTCTTATCAAACATGTCTGTCGTCCATTTACAATATGTATTATCTCTGAGAACCGGAAAGGTTCAGAACTTTTTGAAACATTACAGCACAGTAGAAAATTCTATGGCAAATGGAAATCAAAACGGGAGAGTGTTCAGAGAGAGATGGGAGGGGTTGAGAGATAGATGGGAGGGGTTGAGAGATAGATGGGAGGGGTTGAGAGATAGATGGGAGGGGTTGAGAGATAGATGGGAGGGGTTGAGAGATAGATGGGAGGGGTTGAGAGATAGATGGGAGGGGATGAGTGATAGATGGGAGGGGTTGAGAGATAGATGGGAGGGGTTGTGAGATAGATGGGAGGGGTTGAGAGATAGATGGGAGGGGTTGAGAGATAGATGGGAGGGGTTGAGAGATAGATGGGAGGGGTTGAGAGATAGATGGGAGGGGTTGAGAGGAGCTGAAGGATGGAACTGGATGGTGTTCAGAGATAGATGGGAGTGGTTGAGAGATAGATGGGAGGGGTTGAGAGATAGATGGGAGGGGTTGAGAGATAGATGAGAGGGGTTGAGAGATAGATGGGATGGGTTGAGAGGAGCTGAAGGATGGAACTGGATGGTGTTCAGAGAGAGATGGGAGGGGTTCAGAGAGAGATGGGAGGGGTTCAGAGAGAGATGGGAGGGGTTCAGAGGAGCTGACAGAGCTGTTCGCTGTTCGTTTTGTTCTTTGTTATTTTGTTCAAGTGTTTTGAAAATAAATCATGAACCCTTACCACGCTGCACTTTGGTCAACTTCATTCAACGGCCGTGACAGAAGGGTGGGATTTAAAACAAACAAACGATAACTATAGCAACATATACTGGCTCTGAAAAATATATAATATGTATAAGCTGGAAGTGGAAGCCTAAGTGTTGTTGTCCATTAGTTTACTACAATTAGGGGAGGGGAATATAATAAAGCAAAATATATACAAATATATATATGTGTTTTCTATATACACAAATATATATATGTTTTCTATATATACAAATATATGCATGTTTTCTAAATATACAAATACATATATGTTGTCTATATATACAATATATATATATATATGTTTTCTATATATACAAATATGTATGTGTTTTCTATATATACAAATATATATATGTTTTCAATATATACAAATACATATATGTTGTCTGTATGTACAAATATATATATGTTGTCTATTTTTACAAATATGTATGTGTTTTCTATATATACAAATATGTATGTGTTTTCTATATATACAAATATATATGTGTTTTCTATATATACAAATATATGTGTTTTCTATATATATAAATATATATATATATGTTTTCTATATATACAAATATATATATGTGTTTTCTACATATACAAATATATATGTTTTCTATATATACATACATATATATGTGCTTTCTATATATACAAATATATATATATATATTTTATATATATACAAATATATATATTGGTTTCTATATATACAAATATATATATATTGTCTATATATACAAATATATATATGTTGTCTATATATACAAATATGTATGTGTTTTCTATATATACAAATATGTATGTGTTTTCTATATTTTCAAATATATATGTGTTTTCTATATATACAAATATATATATATATTTTCTATATATACAAATATATATATTGGTTTCTATATATACAAATATATATATATATATGTTTTCTATATATACAAATATATATGTGTTTTCTACATATACAAATAAATATATGTTTTCTATATATACATATATATATATGTGTTTTCTATATATGCAAATACATATATGTTGTCTATATATATACACATATATATATGTTTTCTATATATACAAATATATATGTGTTTTCTATATATACAAATATTTATGTGTTTTCTATATATAAAAATATATATATGTTTTCTATATATACAAATATATATGTGTTTTCTATATATACAAATATATATATGTTGTCTATATATACAAATATATGTATGTTTTCTATATATACAAATACATATATGTTGTCTATATATACAAATATATATATATATATGTTTTCCAGATATACAAATATATATATGGTTTCTATATATACAAATATATATATATTGTCTATATATACAAATATGTATGTGTCTTCTATATATACATATATATATATGTGTTTTCTATATATACAAATACATATGTTGTCTATATATACAAATATATATGTTTTCTATATATACAAATACATATATGTTGTCTATATATACAAATATATATATGTTGTCTATATACAAATATGTATGTGTTTTCTATATATACAAATATATATGTGTTTTCTATATATACAAATACATATATGTTGTCTATATATACAAATATATATATATATATATATGTTTTCTATATATACAAATACATATATGTTGTCTATATATCCAAATATATATGTGTTGTGTATATATACAAATATGTATGTGTTTTCTATATATACACATATATATATGTTTTCTATATATCCAAATATATATGTGTTTTCTATATATACAAATATTTATGTGTTTTCTATATATAAATATATATATATATGTTTTCTATATATACAAATATATATGTGTTTTCTATATATACAAATATATATATATGTTGTCTATATATACAAATATATGTATGTTTTCTATATATACAAATATATATATATATGTTTTCTATGTATACAAATATATATGTGTTTTCTATATATACAAATATATATATATGCTTTCTATATATACAAATATATATGTGTTTTCTATATATACAAATATATATATGTTTTCTATATATACAAATATATATATATGTGTTTTCTATATATACAAATATATATATGTTTACTATATATACAAATATATATATATGTTTTCTATATATACAAATATATATATATGTTTTCTATATATACAAATATATATATATGTTTTCTATATATACAAATATATATATGTTTTCTATATATACAAATATATATATATGTTTTCTATATATATAGTACTCAGGGCCGTGGATCTTAATATGTGGATCTTAACATGTGGATCTTTGTCCTAAATGACACCATATTCCCTATGTAGTACACTACTTTTGACCAGAGCCCCGGGAAAATAGTGCACTACAAAGGAAATAGGCTGCCATTTGGGATGCGGCTCCAAACAGTGTATCAGGAAGCAGAGCTGCTTCGTCGTTACGGTAACCTGATCGTATAAAAGCTGAAGCAACATGTTCATTAATTATTCAGTACCAGGAGAGACTCCAGGGGGAATATTTTCTTCACTCCGTCGTCTTTCCCACTCAGTCGCTCCAGATAAGCTTCTGCAACAATCGTTTCATGCCTCTGTGTCCGGAGCTTGACTGGAGCGAATGAGCGGGAAAGAAAATGAAATAAAATGTTCACCTATGTTTTTCACCTGATATCTTCTAACACACAGTAAAGCAGTGAAGGAAGGTCAAAATGCTCTGTGTCCTTCTGACACTAACCCATCATGAGAGTCCTCTCTCTCTAATCGTCACCATGGGGGCTAACAAGGGTTTCTATACTAGCGTGTCCAGGTTGATGAGACGGGCTTCTTCTCCTCTGTGTCGCTCTCTTCATTTCCTCCTCTTCTTCTCCTCCTCCTCCTCCTCTTCCTCCTCTTCCCCATGTTTCCCTCTTTTATTCCTCCTCCTCTTCCTCATGTTTCCCTCTTTTATTCCTCCTCCTCCTCTCCTCCAGTGCTACCCTCTTCTTCACCTCGTCATACTCCAGTGTTTCCCTCTTATCCCCTTCCTCCAGTGTTTCCCTCTTATCCCCTTCCTCCAGTGTTTCCCTCTTATCCTCTTCCTCCAGTGTTTCCCTCTTATCCTCTTCCTCCAGTGTTTCCCTCTTATCCTCTTCCTCCAGTGTTTCCTTTATCCTTCCTCCAGTGTTTCCCTCTTATCCCCTTCCTCCAGTGTTTCCCTCTTATCCTCTTCCTCCAGTGTTTCCCTCTTATCCTCTTCCTCCAGTGTTTCCCTCTTATCCTCTTCCTCCAGTGTTTCCCTCTTATCCTCTTCCTCCAGTGTTTCCCTCTTATCCTCTTCCTCCAGTGTTTCCCTCTTATCCCCTTCCTCCAGTGTTTCCCTCTTCTTCTCCTCTCCTCCAGTGCTTCCCTCTCATCCTCATCCTCCTCCCCCTCCTCCTCCTCCTCCTCCTCCTCCAGTGGTTCCCTCTTTTCTTCCTCCTCCAGTGCTTCCCTCTCCCCCTCCTCCCCCTCGTCCTCCTCCTCCTCCAGTGGTTCCCTCTTTTCTTCCTCCTCCTCCTCCTCCTCCTCCTCCTCCTCCTCCTCCTCCTCCTCCTCAGATCCCACCTATGGGAGACTGCGGATCAGATCCCACCCATGGGAGACTGCGGATCAGATCCCACCCATGGGAGACTGCGGATCAGATCCCACCCATGGGAGACTGCGGATCAGATCCCACCCATGGGAGACCGTGGATCAGATCCCACCCATGGGAGACCGCAGATCAGATCCCACCCATGGGAGACTGCGGATCAGATCCTACCCATGGGAGACTGCGGATCAGATCCCACCAGTGACATCCACATTGTCTGTACAGCACATTCTCATGACAATATGGCAGTACTGTTATCTATGGCTCAGCGCTCAGTCCCCATTGAGAGGAGCCAGGATGGGTGGTTCCCAGCATGCATCAGTCAGACTGTTACTTAGAGAGGGGTTAGAGAGGGTACACAGGGTCAGGAAGTCAGTGAGGAAGGAATGGTGTCTTCGGGTAATGGGGGAGATATGATTGACTCTATTCCTCAAAGGGTTTACCACACACACACACACACACACACACACACACACACACACACACACACACACACACACACACACACACACACACACTGGGCTGATCTGATATCCATCTACTGGCTGATTAAATGAAGGATGACTGTTGTGGGTCAATGAGGGGTCAGACAGTGGACACACATAGACAGTGGCCATGTTATTTCAACCTCATTGACCCTGTCTGTAGTGGCCTCAGACTCCTTCATGATGGGGCTGATTGGTTGGTCCGTAGCAGACATGGGTTCAATTGGTACTGGTTTACATTTATACACTTATCTGTGCTTGATTGAGATTGCCTGGCTCAAAGGAATCAAGGGAATAGTCCCAAAAGTCTATTGGAATAGTCCCGGCAGTCCAGACTAGATCAATCAAACAACTCAAATGATTTGAAATAAATTAGATACTATTTGAACCCATGTCTGGTTGGTAGCTGTGGTGGAGGTGCTGGGGAGAATTCTACTGGGAGTGGATGGCTAACTGGCTTTGTTTCTTTTTCCCGGCTGGACTCTCTCTCTCTCTCTCGCTCTCTCTCTCTCTTACTCTTACTGTCTCTCTCTCTCTCTCTCTCTCGCTTCTTCCTCCATGGCAGTATAACAAACTACACATGTCTTATACAGGGTCGGGCCAATTCAAAAAATGTTTTATTTAAATAGTCAGTTAAGACCACATTTTTATTTACAATGACATCCTACCGGCCGAACCCTAGCGGACACCTCCTGGCCAATTGTGCACCACTCTGTGGGACTGCCAATTACAGTCGGTTGTGATACAGCTTGGAATCAAACCAGGGTCTGTAGTGACACCTCTAGCACTGAGAGGCAGTGTCTCAGAATGCTGCGCCACATCCTACATGTGTAGATCCTACATCTGAAGGCAGTCCATTCAGGAAGTAAACTGAAATTCATAAGCAATAATTGGAAGAAAATAAAACATATATTTTCAATGATTTCTCAATAAACTTAAAAGCAAATGCTATTTATTTCAAATGTTGTTTTTTTTCACTTTTGAAATGTTAATTCTAATCACATACTGAATTGACAGCCTTCAATTCGAATTGACCCCACTCCTGGTTTGATAAGATCTGATCTGAGATAGTGTGCAGACAGAGTTAATGGGTTCTCCTCTGCATCAGTGAAGCAAATATTGACACTGACTTCCCCGATGACCACTCTTCATGATAGAGATCCACCAATGACCCTTCTACAGCCCCTCACACCAGACCTGGCTTCAAATAGTTTCTGTTTACTTCAGAATACTTCAGTGTCTGGTGTCTCCTGCCAGTAGTGTCAGGGAGGGACAGGGTTTGCTCTCTCAGTTCCGTTGCGCCAGACAAGGTCAAAGGTCAAGTATCTGAAGGAGCACACATCTGATTTCAACCCATGTGGGTTTGTAATCCCAGCTCTCATGGAACTGCCCGGTGTCCCAGAGCTGTTCTGAGGAAACACAGACACGTCATGATGTCACGCCCATGTCACCAATGATGATGTCATCTCATTAATGATTAGCTGGTCTGAGACATGGCTGTAGACTCATACGGATGGAGGATCTTAATTTGAGCCAGTTTGCTACAGTAGGAAGATAATCCTGCAGCGTCATAAAATGCTAATTATTTTTGTGAATTAGAATCAACAGACATTTTTTTTGTAGGGGTTGATAAATGTTTTGTTATGGCAAATCAAGACTGACATTTTTAAGTGGAAATTACAAAGCCTTTTTAAACCTCAAATACACTACAAGAGTATAGTAGAATAGAGTACAGTAGAATATAGCAGAGTACAATATAGAACAGTAGATTATAGTAGAATAGAGTACAGTAGAATATAGCAGAGTACAATATAGAACAGGAGATTATAGTAGAATAGAGTACAGTAGAATATAGCAGAGTACAGTATAGAACAGTAGATTATAGTAGAATAGAGTACAGTATAATATAGTAGAGTACAATATAGAACAGTAGATTATAGTAGAATATAGCAGAGTAGAGTAGAATATAGCAGAGTACAGTATAGAACAGTAGATTATAGTAGAATAGAGTACAGTATAATATAGTAGAGTACAGTATAGAACAGTAGATTATAGTAGAATAGAGTACAGTAGAATATAGCAGAGTACAATATAGAACAGTAGATTATAGTAGAATAGAGTACAGTAGAATATAGCAGAGTACAATATAGAACAGGAGATTATAGTAGAATAGAGTACAGTAGAATATAGCAGAGTACAGTATAGAACAGTAGATTATAGTAGAATAGAGTACAGTATAATATAGTAGAGTGCAATATAGAACAGTAGATTATAGTAGAATATAGCAGAGTAGAGTAGAATATAGCAGAGTACAGTATAGAACAGTAGATTATAGTAGAATAGAGTACAGTAGAATATAGCAGAGTACAGTATAGAACAGTAGATTATAGTAGAATAGAGTACAGTAGAATATAGCAGAGTACAGTATAGAACAGTAGATTATAGTAGAATAGAGTACAGTATAATATAGTAGAGTACATTATAGAACAGTAGATTATAGTAGAATAGAGTACAGTAGAATATGACAGAGTACAGTATAGAACAGTAGATTATAGTAGAATAGAGTACAGTAGAATATAGCAGAGTACAGTATAGAACAGTAGATTATAGTAGAATAGAGTACAGTAGAATATAGTAGAGTACAGTATAGAACAGTAGATTATAGTAGAATAGAGTACAGTAGAATATAGTAGAGTACAGTACAATAGAATATAGTAGAGTGCAGTACAATATAATATAGTAGAGTACAGTACAATAGAATATAGTAGAGTACAGTACAATAGAATATAGTAGAGTACAGTACAGTAGAATATAGTACAGTACAGCACAGTACGATAGAGTAGAGGACTGAACTGATTTATTTACTGAATGATCTAAGGGATATTCTCTCTCTCTCTCTCTCTCTCTCTGTCTCTGTCTCTGTCTCTCTCTCTCTCTCTCTCTCTCTCTCTCTATCTCTCTCTCCGTCTAATGTGCTGTAGGTTGTGTTTTGTGGTGGATATCTCTCTCACTCTAATCTCATTACCCATTATCCCCTGGGCTGTTAAGGCCTGATCAAGCCCTGGAGGCACAGAGCTCTATCATTGGCTGTCTGCTTTTGTCCATGTAGAAGTTTGTGTGTGGTGTGTGTGTGCGTGTGTGTACGTGTGTGTCCGTGTGTGTGTGTGTGTGTGTGTGTGTGTGTGTGTGTGTGTGTGTGTGTGTGTGTGTGTGTGTGTGTGTGTGTGTGTGTGTGTGTGTGTGTGTGTGTGTGTGTGTGTGTGTGTCCGTCCATGTATGACTGTTTGAAGTGTAAGAGAGGGGGAGAGGATAAATTACCACATTAGTTTAGTAGGACAAAGGAGCTCTCCGTGGTTGGAGAGACACAGCAACACTATTATTTAGCAGGATAATAACTGATCTTATTTTTAAATGTTTTATTTAACCTTAATTGAACTAGGAAAGTCAGTTAAGAACCAATTCTTATTTACAACCCTGGCCAAACCCGGACGACTCTCGGCCAATTGCGCACTGCCCAATGGGACTCCCGATCACGGCCAGATGTGATACAGCCTGGATTTAAAACCAGGGACTGTAGTGACACCTCTTGCACTGAGCTGCAGGGTCTTAGACCGCTGCCCCACTCAGGAGACCCAGTTATTGTCCCAGTTGAGTTACTGTATGTTTCATGGTGACGACAAGATAATAAGTCTGTTTATGACGCAGATTGAAATGAAATAGAGAAGAATATTGTTTTGTGAAAATGAGGACGACTGAGGGACAGGACTATATCAGTGAGAAGGCATCACATATTCTGACTGATCCGTTTTCAAACATGATCATGTTTAGACTGTAAATCTTCCATAGTCCTGAAAACATTGCATCATACTAGATATGTTCAGCCCAACTACCAAGACGCATGTTGTTGCAAACCTTTCTGCTGAAGTTCTGGAGCGATATGCTGCAACACCTCCACAACAGTTAACACATCAGTCCTCTGCAGGGAAGCAGCTGTCACATTAACAATTAGTAAAGACAGCCAGTTGACAGCAGATCCTGGAAGTGTCAGTATACAATTCAAGGAGGGATGCCCCCGGGGGCCATGGAACCAAACAAGACTCAGGAGGAGGAGGGATGCCCCCGGGGGACATGGAACCAAACAAGACTCAGAGGAGGAGGGATGCCCCCGGGGGACATGGAACCAAACAAGACTCAGGAGGAGGAGGGATGCCCCCAGGGGCCATGGAACCAAACAAGACTCAGAGGAGGAGGGATGCCCCCGGGGGACATGGAACCAAACAAGACTCAGGAGGAGGAGGGATGCCCCCAGGGGCCATGGAACCAAACAAGACTCAGGAGGAGGAGGGATGCCCCCAGGGGCCATGGAACCAAACAAGACTCAGAGGAGGAGGGATGCCCCCGGGTGACATGGAACCAAACAAGACTCAGAGGAGGAGGGATGCCCCCAGGGGCCATGGAACCAAACAAGACTCAGAGGAGGAGGGATGCCCCCGGGGGACATGGAACCAAACAAGACTCAGGAGGAGGAGGGATGCCCCCAGGGGCCATGGAACCAAACAAGACTCAGGAGGAGGAGGGATGCCCCCTGGGGCCATGGAACCAAACAAGACTCAGGAGGAGGAGGGATGCCCCCGGGGGCCATGGAACCAAACAAGACTCAGGAGGAGGAGAGATGCCCCCAGGGGCCATGGAACCAAACAAGACTCAGGAGGAGGAGGGATGCCCCCAGGGGCCATGGAACCAAACAAGACTCAGGAGGAGGAGGGATGCCCCCAGGGGCCATGGAACCAAACAAGACTCAGAGGAGGAGGGATGCCACCTGGGGCCAATGAACCAAACCAGACTCAGGAGGAGGTGTGGAGTGTGTGTTTTGAAAAACTCAGCTGGGATGGTGGGTGAGTTCTAGTGGTTAATTAACCAGGAAAACATTTTGACACTTAGTCACCGTTCATTTCTTCAACAAAACGTTCCTCTCCCACTACAACACTACTGACGTAGCCACCAACACACACACACTTGGACGCACACACACACACACACACACACACACACACACACACACACACACACACACACACACACACACACACACACACACACACACACACACACACACACACACACACACACACACACACAGGGCATGCACCTCCCCACCACTACCACCTGTCATGCCCACGGCTACTGAAATATTCACCTTGTGTATGTCTGTGCTTGACAAACGGTTTCTGTCTGTTCTTCATTTGGTAACTCAATCTCTTGCTCTCTTTCTTTCTCTCTCTGACTCTCTCGCTTTCCCCCTCTCTCTATCTCCCTCTCTGTCTCTCTATCTCCCTCTCTGCCTCTCTAGCCCCCCCCCTCTCTCTCTCTCTCTCTCTCTCTCTCTCTCTCTCTGTCTCTCTCTCCCCCCTCTCTCTCTCTCTCTCTCTCTCTCTCTCCCTGCTCTCTCTCTCTCTCTCTCTCATTTCTCTCTGTCCCTCCCTGCTCTCTCTCCCTCTCTCTCTCTCTCTCTCTCTCTCTGTGTCTCTACAAAGCATACACTAGTCTATTTTATAAACAGAGGAAGATGATTCAAATGAGGGAGGAAAGAAAGAAGAGAAAAGAACGTCATGCTAAGTTGAGGAAGATGTCTGCTGGTGGTGAACCAGAGAGATAAGAGTGAACCAGAGAGATAAGAGTGAACCAGTGAGATGAGAGTGAACCAGTGAGATGAGAGTGAACAAGAGAGATAAAAGTGAACCAGAGAGATAAGAGTGAACCAGAAGTGAACCAGTGAGATGACAGTGAACAAGAGAGATAAGAGTGAACCAGTGAGATGAGAGTGAACCAGTGAGATAAGAGTGAACCACAGAGATAAGAGTGAACCAGAGAGATAAGAGTGAACCAGAGAGATAATAGTGAACCAGAGAGATAATAGTGAACCAGAGGTGAACCAGTGAGATGAGAGTGAACAAGAGAGATAAGAGTGAACCAGAAGTGAACCAGTGAGATGACAGTGAACCAGAGAGATAATAGTGAACCAGAGAGATAATAGTGAACCAGAGAGATAAGAGTGAACCACAGAGATAAGAATGAACCAGAGAGATAAGAGTGAACCACAGAGATAAGAGTGAACCACAGAGATAAGAGTGAACCAGAGGTGAACCAGTGAGATGAGAGTGAACAAGAGAGATAATAGTGAACCAGAGAGATAATAGTGAACCAGAGAGATAATAGTGAACCAGAGAGATAATAGTGAACCAGAGGTGAACCAGTGAGATGAGAGTGAACAAGAGAGATAAAAGTGAACCAGAAGTGAACTCTTCTACCACTCTTTACTTATCTCTACTCCTCTCTACTCCTCTCTACTCCTCCCCTCTCTACTCCTCTTCACTCCTCTCTACTCCTCTCCTCTCTACTCTTCTCCACTCCCCTCCACCTCCTCTCCACTTATGTCCACTCCTCTCCTCTCTACTCCTCTCCACTTCTCTCCTCTCTACTCCTCTCCACTTCTCTCTACTCCTCTCCTCTCCACTCCTCTCTACTTCTCTCTACTTATCTCATCTCTACTCCTCTCCACTCCTCTCTACTCCTCTCCTCTCTACTCCTCTTCACTCCTCTCCACACTGCTCCTCTCCACTTCTCTCTCTACTCCTCTACTCTCTACTCCTCTCCTCTCTCTGCTCCTCTCCACTCCTCTCTCTACTCCTCTCCTCTCTACTACTCTCCCACTCCTCTCTAGTCCCCCTACTCCTCTATACTCCTCTCTGCTCCTCTAGTCCTCTCCACTCCCCTCTCTACTCCTCTCCACTCCTCTCTCTACTCCTCTCTCTGCTCCTCTCCCACTCTTATCTACTACTCTCTCTTCCCCTCTCCCACTCCTCTCTAGTCCCCCCTATTCCTCTCTACTCCTCTCCACTTCTCTCCTCTCTACTCCTCTCCACTTCTCTCTACTCCTCTCCTCTCCACTTCTCTCTACTTATCTCATCTCTACTCCCCTCTACTCCTCTCCTTTCTACTCCACTCCTCTCTACTCCTCTCCTCTCTACTCCTCTCCTCTCCTCTTTCTACTCCTCTCCTCTCTACTCCTCTCCTCTCCACTCCTCTCCACTCCTCTCTACTCCTCTCCACTCCTCTCCACTCCTCTCTACTCCTCTCCTCTCTACTCCTCTCCTCTCCTCTTCCTCCTCTCCCTCCCTCCTCTCCACTCCTCTCCTCTCCTCTCTACTCCTCTCTACTCCTCTCTACTCCTCTCCTCTCTACTCCTCTCCTCCTCTCCTCTCTACTCCTCTCCTCTCCTCTTCACTCCTCTCCTCCCTACTCCTCTCCACTCCTCTCTACTCCTCTCCTCTCCTCTCCACTCCTCTCCTCTCCTCTCCTCTCCTCTCTACTCCTCTCCTCTCTACTCCTCTCCTCTCTACTCCTCTCCTCTCCTCTCCTCTCCTCTCTACTCCTCTCCTCTCTACTCCCATGACTGACAGACTGACTGGCAGCTTTAAAGAGGGAGAGCCGTATCAGACACACTGATCCCTGGTCAACTGAATGGAGGATCCATCTATGGTTCGTTCAGCTGGATGTAACTACAACACCTCTTTCCATCTGGCTTGGATCTGTTGTCGACACGTCCCCCGCCGCACCACCACCACTGGTCTGCTGACGAATACTCCATCCGCTGTGCCTTCAACCGGCCTCCGTCGGAGCAGACACTTCTACTAGCCCCGGGCTACTAACTTTAAACGCCTTATCGCCCACGTGCGTAGTGACGACTACTCCGGGGCTCCCCTGTTCCTTCTATTGCTGCCCCCTGGACCCTATGATCACTTGGCTACATAGCTGTCCATTAATCACGGTACTCCATTCTGTTTGTTTATCTGTCGGCCCCAGCCGTGAACTCAGGCTCTGTGTGTAGATAACCGACCCTCTCTGCCTAGTCACCGCCATTTTACCTGTTGTTGTTGTTGTTTTAGCTGATTAGCTGTTGTTGTCTTACCCGTTGTTGTCTAGGCTAGCTCTCCCAATCAACACCTGTGATTACTTTATGCC
>NW_027012780.1:0-18278 GCF_036934945.1 Oncorhynchus masou masou
AACTATATTGTCTAACATTGTATAGTGGAACAGGAATACAACATGGTTGGATAAAAATATACCATAAATAAATGAGTATAGATGAGTGACATGAAAATAAACAAGTTAGTACAGTTGGCAGAGTACAACATTTAACATCATATTATAACTATATGGAATATTGAATGTGTCTTTTAATCAGACAAAACAATGACCTGTATTCATGTTTTCCTTTCAGATGGATATTTTCATCAGAGGGTGACACAGTGTCGATACTCCTCAAAGGACCTGCATGGTATAGAGTTGATAGACTCTTATGTTTTCAATAAGGCTGAATATATCAGATTCAACAGCACTGTGGGGAGGTTTGTTGATACACTGAACATGGTGTGAAGAATGCAAACGCATGGAACAGTGATGCTGGGTTCCTTTAATAAGAGCAGATGGCGCTGGAGTTGTTACCAAAGCATAACGCTGATCTCCACTACAGAGCCATACTGGACAAGACAGGTGAGCAGGGCTCCCACCACTTACAGGCCCTGACTGAGCAAGTCAAGACCATTACTTTATTTTATTCATGATAAATGTTATATAGAGATCTGTCTGATGAAGATGATGGTGGAGATTCAGGGATAAATGAAGTTATATATCCAGTCTAAAGGTACACACTTAATAACGACACGATTGTTATCTAACGTGGATGGATGAATAACATGGTTTTTCTTGAATAGATTTATAGCTGGAACTGTATTTAGAACACTGAGCAACCTTGTCAGCTCGGGGATTTGACCTTGCAACCTTCCGGTTACTAGTCCAACACTCTAACCACTAGGCTACCTGCATTTACCCATTAGAGTATGACTAGTCAGCTATGTATCAACAGTTCAGTCCTGATCATCTATTGTATGTACATTCCAGCTCATCTCTCTAATGAAGTCTAATTTATAAAGCACAGCGATGGTTCAATGATATCAGAACTATGGACTAGATGTTATGCATCCTATCATATATAGTGTATAATATAACAATGACATAACTATGCTGACAAATGTTTTGTTTCTCCATTAGTTGAGCCCCATGTCAGACTGAGCTCAATGACTCCCCCCAGTGGCAGACACCCTGCCATGCTGATGTGCAGCGCCTATGACTTCTACCCCAAACAAATCAGAGTGACCTGGCTGAGGGACGGACGTGAGGTGAAATTCGATGACCTCCACTGAGGAGCTGGCTAACGGGGGACTGGTATACCAGATCCACTCCCACCTGGAGCATACACCCAAGTCTGAGAGCAGATCTCCTGTATGGTGGAGCACATCAGCCTCACTGAGCCCATGATGTCACTGGGGTAAGGGGCGCATAGTGGGGTAAGACTGTGAGTGGGGTAATGGGGTGAGAGTGGGGTAAGGGGTGTGAGAGTGGGGTAAGGGTCTGAGAGTGGGGTAAGGGGTGAGAGTGGGGGTAATGGGGGTCAGGAATGGGGGTAAGGGGTGTGAGAGTGGGGTAATGGGGTGAGAATGGGGTAATGGCGTGAGAGAGGGTAAGGGGTGTGAGAGGGATTAATGAGGTGAGAGGGGGAAATGGGAAGTAGAGTGGGGTAATGGTGTGAGAGTGGGGTAACGGTCTGAGAGTGGGTTAATGAGGTGAGAGTGGGGTAATGGGGTGAGAATGGGGTAAGGGTGTGAGTGGGGTAATAGTGTGAGAGTGGGGTAATAGTGTGAGAGTGGGGTAAGGGTGTGGAGAGGGGGTAAGGGTGTGAGGAGTGGGCATAGGTGTAGAGGGTGGGGTAAGGGTGTGAGAGTGTGTTAATGGGTGAGAGGGTTGAGTGGGGTGTGAGAGTGGGGTAATAGTGTGAGAGTGGGGTAATAGTGTGAGAGTGGGGTAAGGGTGTGAGTGGGGTAAGGGTGTGAGAGTGGGGTAAGGGTGTGATAGTGTGTTAATGGGGTGAGAGTGGGTTAAGGGTCTGAGAGTGGGGTAAGGGTGTGAGAGTGGGGTAAGGGTGTGAGAGTGGGGTAATGGGGTGAGAGTGGGTTAAGGGTCTGAGAGTGGGGTAAGGGTGTGAGAGTGGGGTAAGGGTGTGAGAGTGGGGTAATGGGGTGAGAATGGGGTAAGTGTGTGAGAGTGGGGTAAGGGTGTGAGTGGGGTAAGGGTGTGAGTGGGGTAATGGGGTGTGAGAGTGGGGTAACGGTGTGTGAGAGTGGGGTAATTGTGTGAGAGTGGGGTAACGGTGTGTGAGAGTGGGGTAACGGTGTGTGAGAGTGGGGTAACGGTGTGTGAGTTGGGTAACGGTGTGTGAGAGTTGGGTAACGGTGTGTGAGAGTTGGGTAACGGTGTGTGAGAGTGGGGGTAATGTGTGAGAGTGGGGTAATTGTGTGTGAGTGGGGTAATTGTGTGAGAGTGGGGTGGTGTGTGAGAGTGGGGTAACAGTGTCTGAGAGTGGGATAACGGTGTGTGAGAGTGGGGTAATTGTGTGAGAGTGGGGTAATTGTGTGAGAGTGGGGTAATTGTGTGAGAGTGGGGTAACAGTGTCTGAGAGTGGGATAACGGTGTGAGAGTGGGGTAATTGTGTGAGAGTGGTTCATGGGGTGTGAGGTAATGGTGGTACACAGACTATGTTGTGTGTGTTGTGTATTTAATAGAAATACTGTTATTGAATCACAGTAATATTGTTGTTGAAATGATCCTTTCTCTCTGACAGACCCGTCCCTGCCTGAGGCTGAGAGGAATAAGATAGCGATCGGTGCATCTGGTCTGGTGCTGGGAACCATCTTAGCATTAGCAGGACTGATCTACTACAAGAAGAAGTCTTCTGGTGAGGTCATCAGTGTGTAGAAAACATAGATATACAGTGGGGCAAAAAGTATTTAGTCAGCCACCAATTGTGCAAGTTCTCCCACTTAAAAAGATGAGGCCTGTAATTTTCATCATAGCTACACTTCAACTATGACAGACAAAATGAGAAGAAAAATCCAGAAAATCACATTGTAGGATTTTAATTAATTAATTTGCAAATGATGGTGGAAAATAAGTATTTGGTCAATAACAAAAGTGTATACAATACTTTGTTATTGTAATAGTGTAATAGTAATAGAGAGAACAGAGAGAGAGAAGAGAGTGCAGAGAGAGAGAGTGCAGAGAGAGAGTGCAGAGAAGAGTGCAGCAGAGAGAGTGCAGAGAGAGAGTGCAGAGAGAGTGCAGAGAGAGAGCTGAGAGAGAGTGCAGAGAGAGCAGAGTGCTGAGAGAGAGTGCAGAGAGAGAGAGTGCAGAGATAGAGAGAGCAGAGAGAGGAGAGAGAGTGCAGAGGGAGAGAGTGCAGAGAGAGAGTGCAGAGAGAGAGTGCAGAGAGAGAGTGCAGAGAGAGAGTGCAGAGAGAGAGAGTGCAGAGAGAGAGAGTGCAGAGAGAGAGCAGAGAGAGCAGAGAGAGTGCAGAGAGAGAGATTGCAGAGAGAGAGGCAGAGAGAGAGAGCAGAGAGAGCAGAAAGCAGAGAGAGAGAGAGAGTGCAGAGAGAGAGAGTGCAGAGAGAGAAAGCAGAGAGAGCAGAAAGCAGAGAGAGCAGAAAGCAGAGAGAGCAATAGTAATAGTGTAATAGTATAGAACAGCATATGGGATTGTGTTCATCAACATGTGAATGTTATAATGATTCATATTCTCTCTCTCTGTCTCTCTCTCTCTGTCTCTCTCTCCTATAACAGGGGTGCTCTAGTAGCAACAAGGTGAGACTCTATTCTGCTGAAAGACCAGTTACAATGGCTCATGTTAAATATGTCATTATAGTCATTTGTCTCACTTCGAATACCTGCTTACTATATTTTCACATTTGAAGGTACATTGGTGTATCTGCTGCAGAAATTGATCCCAAATGAGATTTTCTTGCTTGTTATGAATCAGTGTTCCTGAAAGGACGTCTACTGCTGTTTAACTGAATATTCATCAATACTTTCCTAATGAATCATATTGTTGCTAACATATTATCCTCACACCTTTCATTATTAATCCATGAACAACTTTAGGCTTGATAGTATTTAGACAGTTAGTGCTGAGAATGCTGTAATTAGTTGTTTATTTACCTAATAGGTGTGGTAGAGAACTGCTTCAACTGACCTACTATAACACTGTAAGTTATTATGAGTGGGCAGCACATACAACAGTCCACTGTGCTGGGGGTTCTTTACTCAGTTTTTACTGTTGTGTCTTTTTCACCAACAAATAAGACACTTGTTCTCAAAGGAACAAAGACAAAGGAATATGTCCAGTAAATGGTGAACATATGTGTGTGGTAATACTGCTGTTTTGAGAAGGAGTAAAACGCTGGTTAGTGAGATTAGAAAATAGCTTCAGTCTATTTTCATTTCTTCATGTTTTAGACTAAATGTCCCCCTGTACTGACATCACACCCCTGTACTGACATCACACCCCTGTCATCACACCCCTGTACTGACATCACACCCCTGTACTGACATCACACCCCTGTCCTGACAGCACATCCCTGTCCTGACATCACACCCCTGTCCTGACATCACACCCCTGTCCTGACATCACACCCCTGTACTGACATCACACCCCTGTACTGACATCACACCCCTGTCCTGACATCACACCCCTGTCCTGACATCACACCCCTGTACTGACATCACACCCCTGTACTGACATCACACCCCTGTACTGACATCACAGCCCTGTACTGACATCACACCCCTGTCCTGACATCACACCCCTGTACTGACATCACATCTTGTACTGACATCACACCCCTGTCCTCACACCCCTGTACTGACATCACACCCTGTACTGACATCACACCCTGTCCTGACATCACACCCCTGTCCTGACATCACACCCCTGTCCTGACATCACACCCCTGTCCTGACATCACACCCCTGTCCTGACATCACACCCCTGTACTGACATCACACCCCTGTCCTGTCATCACACCCCTGTCCTGACATCACACCCCTGTAATGACATCACACCCCTGTACTGACATCACACCCCTGTACTGACATCACACCCTGTACTGACATCACACCCTGTACTGACATCACACCCTGTACTGACATCACACCCCTGCACTGACATCACACCTCTGTACTGACATCACACCCTGCACTGACATCACACCTCTGTCCTCATCACACCCCTGTACTGACATCACACCCCTGTCATCACACCCCTGTCCTGTACATCACACCCCTGGCCTGTCCTGTCCTGACATCACACCCTGTCCTGACATCACACCCCTGTCCAGACATCACACCCCTGTACTGACATCACACCCCTGTACTAACATCACACCCCTGTCCTGACATCACACCCCTGTCCTGACATCACACCCCCTGTCCTGACATCACACCCCTGTCCTGACATCACACCCCTGTCCTGACATCACACCCCTGTACTGACATCACACCCCTGTCCAGACATCACACCCTGTACTGACATCACACCCCTGTACTAACATCACACCCCTGTCATCACACCCCTGTCCTGACATCACACCCCTGTCCTGACATCACACCCCTGTCCTGACATCACACCCCTGTCCTGACATCACACCCCTGTACTGACATCACTCCCCTGTACTGACATCACACACCTGTACTGACATCACACCCCTGTCATCACACCCCTGTCCTGACATCACACCCTGTCCTGACATCACACCCTCTCCTGACATGACACCCTGTACTGACATCACACCCCTGTACTGACATCAACCTCCTTCATGTCTCATTGATAAGATTTTATATGGTTGATTTCAGCTCCCTTCATTTTCTGCTCTGTCATTGTTGTGGTTTCAGGTCTCCTATTTAACTGGGACATATTTTACAATAAACCATTATGATTCAGTGTCTCTGTTTACTATGGTTTGGTTTGATGTTTTCCTGGTATCTGAGGTAAAATGACGGTGACCTTGAACATGTCGTATCGGTCACTTCCCTGTGGTTGGTGTGACGTTCTTGTTCTGAATACCCAATCGATCCCCAACTCCTAATACCTAGGAACTCCTGTAAATCTGACAGGATCAAAGTTACCTGCCTTCTGATAGGGAGATAGGGAATCACATACGACCAGAGACCAGGGTTACCTGCCTTCTGATAGGGAGATAGGGAATCACATACGACCAGAGACCAGGGTTACCTGCCTTCTGATAGGGAGATAGGGATAGACCAGAGACCAGGGTTACCTGCCTTCTGGATAGGGAGATAGGGAATCACATACGACCAGAGACCAGGGTTACCTGCCTTCTGATAGGGAGATAGGGAATCACATACGACCAGAGACCAGGGTTACCTGCCTTCTGATAGGGAGATAGGGAATCACATACGACCAGAGACCAGGGTTACCTGCCTTCTGATACGACCAGAGACCAGGGTTACCTGCCTTCTGATAGGGAGATAGGGAATCAATCAGAGACCATACTGATAGGGAGATAGGGAATCACATACGACCAGAGACCAGGGTTACCATGCCTTCTGATAGGGAGATAGGGAATCACATACGACCAGAGACCAGGGTTACCTGGATAGGGAGATAGGGAATCACATACGACCAGAGACCAGGGTCACCTGCCTTCTGATAGGGAGATAGGGAATCACATACGACCAGAGACCAGGGTTACCTGCCTTCTGATAGGGAGATAGGAATAACATGACCAGAGACCAGGGTTACCTGCCTTCTGATAGGGAGATAGGGAATCACATACGACCAGAGACCAGGGTGATGACATGAACACAGTACAAAGGTTATGCTATTAGGAATAATGGATTACGTTTGTCAGTTGCATTTCTCATCGTATGCTCTTCATGACTAGGCTACATTTAAATAATATGCCCATCTAGTTATTCTTGACATTTCAACATCTGACCTGCTTTTGATCACAAATGACTGGCATGTACAGTATTTGCATGTCAACTGTGCACATACTGTGCATACCTCTGTATATTTTGTTTCTGTTTGAGGAACCAGACATGTTATTGTCTAGACAAGACCAGTCCTAGGGAATGCTGTCAAGGCTGAATGGGTTTCACCTGCTCTGTCCAACACAGGGTCAAGAGCCATCAGTCCAGAGTCTACAGAGTGACTGACCACAACTTAATGGTGTGACCCACCTAATGGCTTTCAAATGCTCTGTTCTCGATAATAGAAATAAATGCTTATGGTCTGGAGCTACAGCTCAGTGAGAATGTCCTGGGAGACACTGGGTTACAGCTCTCCGCATCTTTACATATTACACAGAGAGAGGTATGAGGGCCACAGTACCCAGAAAATGCTATGTACATGCTGCTTTACTATATCCATTCTGATCATTTTAATTCTACATACTGTATATACTCTTGTATGGCTGTGTAGTAGTGTACGATCTTAAACTCAGTACTGTCCATAGTAGACCCTAATACAGTAGTAGTGTACGATCTAAACTCAGTACTCTCCATAGTATACCCTAATACAGTAGTAGTGTACGATCTTATACTCAGTACTCTCCATAGTATACCCTAATACAGTAGTAGTGTACGCATCTTATACTCAGTACTCTCCATAGTATACCCTAATACAGTAGTAGTGTACGATCTTAAACTCAGTACTTCCATAGTATACACTAATACAGTAGTAGTGTACGATCTTAAACTCAGTACTCTTCATAGTATACTCTAATACAGTAGTAGTGTACGATATAATACTCAGTACTCTCCATAGTATACCCTAATACAGTAGTAGTACGATCTTAAACTCAGTACTTTCCATAGTATACCCTAATACAGTAGTAGTGTACTATCTTATACTCAGTACTCGCCATAGTATACACTAATACAGTAGTAGTGTACGATCTTATACTGAGTACTCGCCATAGTATACCCTAATACAGTAGTAGTACGATCTTATACTCAGTACTCTCCACAATATACCCTAATACAGTAGTAGTACGATCTTATACTCAGTACTCACCATAGTATACCCTAATACAGTAGTAGTACGATCTATACTCAGTACTGCCATAGTATAACCTAATACAGTAGTAGTGTACGATCTTATACTCAGTACTCGCAATAGTATACCCTAATACAGTAGTAGTGTACGATCTTATACTCAGTACTCTCCATAGTATACCCTAATACAGTAGTAGTGTATGATCTTATACTCAGTACTCTCCATAGTATGCCCTAATACAGTAGTAGTACGATCTTATACTCAGTACTCGCCATAGTATACCCTAATACAGTAGTAGTGTACGATCTTATACTCAGTACTCGCCATAGTATACCCTAATACAGTAGTAGTGTATGATCTTATACTCAGTACTCTCCATAGTATACCCTAATACAGTAGAAGTGTATGATCTTATACTCAGTACTTGCCATAGTATACCCTAATACAGTAGTAGTGTACGATCTTATACTCAGTACTCGCCATAGTATACCCTAATACAGTAGTAGTGTACGATCTTATACTCAGTACTTTCCATAGTATACCCTAATACAGTAGTAGTGTATGATCTTATACTCAGTACTTGCCATAGTATACCCTAATACAGTAGTAGTGTACGATCTTATACTCAGTACTCGCCATAGTATACCCTAATACAGTAGTAGTGTATGATCTTATACTCAGTACTCTCCATAGTATACCCTAATACAGTAGTAGTGTACACTCTTATACTCAGTACTCGCCATAGTATACCCTAATACAGTAGTAGTGTACGATCTTATACTCAGTACTCGCCATTATATACCCTAATACAGTAGTAGTGTACAATCTTATACTCAGTACTCGCCATAGTATACCCTAATACAGTATAGTAGTGTACGATCTTATACTCAGTACTCGCCATAGTATACCCTAATACAGTAGTAGTGTATGATCTTATACTCAGTACTAGCCATAGTATACCCTAATACAGTAGTAGTGTACGATCTATACTCAGTACTCGCCATAGTATACCCTATACAGTAGTAGTACGATCCAGTACTCGCCATAGTATGCCCTAATACAGTAGTAGTGTACGATCTTATACTCAGTACTTGCCATAGTATGCCCTAATACAGTAGTAGTGTACGATCTTATACTCAGTACTCGCCATAGTATACCCTAATACAGTAGTAGTGATCTTTATACTCAGTATCATTATGCCCTAATACAGTAGTAGTACTTATACTCAGTACTTCCATAGTATACCCTAATACAGTAGTAGTGTACGATCTTATACTCAGTACTTCCATAGTATACCCTAATACAGTAGTAGTGTACGATCTTATACTCAGTACTCGCCATAGTATGCCCTAATACAGTAGTAGTGTACGATCTTATACTCAGTACTCCATAGTATGCCCTAATACAGTAGTAATGTACGATCTTATATAGTATGTATACCCTAATACAGTAGTAGTGTACGATCTTATACTCAGTACTCGCCATAGTATACCCTAATACAGTAGTAGTGTATGATCTTATACTCAGTACTCTCCATAGTATGCCCTAATACAGTAGTAGTGTATGATCATATACTCAGTACTCTCCATAGTATACCCTAATACAGTAGTAGTGTACGATCTTATACTCAGTACTCTCCATAGTATACAATAATACAGTAGTAGTGTACGATCTTATACTCAGTACTCGCCATAGTATGCCCTAATACAGTAGTAGTGTACGATCTTATACTCAGTACTCGCCATAGTATACCCTAATACAGTAGTAGTGTATGATCTTATACTCAGTACTCTCCATAGTATGCCCTAATACAGTAGTAGTGTATGATCTTATACTCATTTACATTTTTTACATTTAAGTCATTTAGCAGACGCTCTTATCCAGAGCGACTTACAAATTGGTGAATTCACCTTCTGACATCCAGTGGAACAGCCACTTTACAATAGTGCATCTAAATCATTAAGGGGGTGGTGAGAAGGATTACTTATCCTGTCCTAGGTATTCCTTGAAGAGGTGGGGTTTCATGTGTCTCCGGAAGGTGGTGATTGACTCCGCTGTCCTGGCGTCGTGAGGGGAGTTTGTTCCACCATTGGGGGGCCAGAGCAGCGAACAGTTTTGACTGGGCTGAGCGGGAACTGTACTTCCTCAATGGTAGGGAGGCGAGCAGGCCAGAGGTGGATGAACGCAGTGCCCTTGCTTGGGTGTAGGGCCTGATCAGAGCCTGGAGGTACTGCGGTGCCGTTCCCATCACAGCTCCGTAGGCAAGCACCATGGTCTTGTAGCGGATGCGAGCTTCAACTGGAAGCCAGTGGAGAGAGCGGAGGAGCGGGGTGACGTGAGAGAACTTGGGAAGGTTGAACACCAGACGGGCTGCGGCGTTCTGGATGAGTTGTAGGGGTTTAATGGCACAGGCAGGGAGCCCAGCCAACAGCGAGTTGCAGTAATCCAGACGGGAGATGACAAGTGCCTGGATTAGGACCTGCGCCGCTTCCTGTGTGAGGCAGGGTCGTACTCTGCGGATGTTGTAGAGCATGAACCTACAGGAACGGGCCACCGCCATGATGTTGGTTGAGAACGACAGGGTGTTGTCCAGGATCACGCCAAGGTTCTTAGCGCTCTGGGAGGAGGACACAATGGAGTTGTCAACCGTGATGGCGAGATCATGGAACGGGCAGTCCTTCCCCGGGAGGAAGAGCAGCTCCGTCTTGCCGAGGTTCAGCTTGAGGTGGTGATCCGTCATCCACACTGATATGTCTGCCAGACATGCAGAGATGCGATTCGCCACCTGGTCATCAGAAGGGGAAAGGAGAAGATTAATTGTGTGTCGCCAAATCTGCATAGCAATGATAGGAGAGACCATGAGGTTATGACAGAGCCAAGTGACTTGGTGTATAGCGAGAATAGGAGAGGGCCTAGAACAGAGCCCTGGGGGACACCAGTGGTGAGAGCGCGTGGCGAGGAGACAGATTCTCGCCACGCCACCTGGTAGGAGCGACCTGTCAGGTAGGACGCAACAAGCGTGGGCCGCGCCGGAGATGCCCAACTCGGAGAGGGTGGAGAGGAGGATCTGATGGTTCACAGTATCGAAGGCAGCCGATAGGTCTAGAAGGATGAGAGCAGAGGAGAGAGAGTTAGCTTTAGCAGTGCGGAGCGCTCCGTGATGCAGAGAAGAGCAGTCTCAGTTGAATGACTAGTCTTGAAACCTGACTGATTTGGATCAAGAAGGTCATTCTGAGAGAGATAGCGGGAGAGCTGGCCAAGGACGGCACATTCAAGAGTTTTGGAGAGAAAAGAAAGAAGGGATACTGGTCTGTAGTTGTTGACATCGGAGGGATCGAGTGTAGGTTTTTTCAGAAGGGGTGCAACTCTCGCTCTCTTGAAGACGGAAGGGACGTAGCCAGCGGTCAGGGATGAGTTGATGAGCGAGGTGAGGTAAAGGAGAAGGTCCCCGGAAATGGTCTGGAGGAGAGAGGAGGGATAGGGTCGAGCGGGCAGTTGTTGGGCGGCCGGCCGTCACAAGAAGCGAGATTTCATCTGGAGAGAGAGGGGAGAAAGAGGTCAGAGCACAGGGTAGGGCAGTGTGAGCAGAACCAGCGGTGTCGTTTGACTTAGCAAACGAGGATCGGATGTCGTCGACCTTCTTTTCAAAATGGTTGACGAAGTCATCTGCAGAGAGGGAGGAGGGGGGAGGGGGAGGAGGATTCAGGAGGGAGGAGAAGGTGTCAAAGAGCTTCCTAGGGTTAGAGGCAGATGCTTGGAATTTAGAGTGGTAGAAAGTGGCTTTAGCAGCAGAGACAGAGGAGGAAAATGTAGAGAGGAGGGAGTGAAAGGATGCCAGGTCCGCAGGGAGGGGATTTTCCTCCATTTCCGCTCGGCTGCCCGGAGCTCTGTTCTGTGAGCTCGCAATGAGTCATCGAGCCACGGAGCGGGGAGGGGAGGACCGAGTCGGCCTGGAGGATAGGGGACATAGAGAGTCAAAGGATGCAGAAAGGGAAGAGAGGAGGGTTGAGGAGGCAGAGTCAGGAGAAAGGTTGGAGAAGGTATGAGCAGAGGGAAGAGATGATAGGATGGAAGAGGAAAGAGTAGCGGGGGAGAGAGAGCGAAGGTTGGGACGGCGCGATACCATCCGAGTAGGGGCAGTGTGGGAAGTGTTGGATGAGAGCGAGAGGGAAAAGGATACAAGGTAGTGGTCGGAGACTTGGAGGGGAGTTGCAGTGAGGTTAGTGGAAGAACAGCATCTAGTAAAGATGAGGTCGAGCGTATTGCCTGCCTTGTGAGTAGGGGGAAGGTGAGAGGGTGAGGTCAAAAGAGGAGAGGAGTGGAAAGAAGGAGGCAGAGAGGAATGAGTCAAAGGTAGACGTGGGGGGAGGTTAAAGTCGCCCAGGACTGTGAGAGGTGAGCCGTCCTCAGGAAAGGAGCTTATCAAGGCATCAAGCTCATTGATGAACTCTCCGAGGGAACCTGGAGGGCGATAAATGATAAGAATGTTAAGCTTGAAAGGGCTGGTAACTGTGACAGCATGGAATTCAAAGAGGCGATAGATAGATGGGTAAGGGGAGAGAGAGAGAATGACCACTTGGGAGATGAGGATCCGGTGCCACCACCCGCTGACCAGAAGCTCTCGGGTGTGCGAGAACACGTGGGCGGACGAAGAGAGAGCAGTAGGAGTAGCAGTGTTATCTGTGGTGATCCATGTTTCCGGCTAGTGCCAGGAAGTCGAGGACTGGAGGGAGGCATAGGCTGAGATGAACTCTGCCTTGTTGGCCGCAGATCGGCAGTTCCAGAGGCTACCGGAGACCAGGAACTCCACGTGGGTCGTGCGCGCTGGGACCACCAGATTAGGGTGGCCGCGCCCACGCGGTGTGGAGCGTTTGTATGGTCTGTGCAGAGAGGAGAGAACAGGGATAGATAGACACATAGTTAACAGGGTACAGAAGAGGCTACGCTAATGCAAAGGAGATTGAATGACAAGTGGACTACACGTCTCCGAATGTTCAGAAAGTTAAGCTTACGTAGCAAGAATCTTATTGACTAAAATGATTGAAATGATACAGTACTGCTGGAGTAGGCTAGCTGGTAGTGGCTGCGATGTTGACACTACACTAATCAAGTCGTTCCGTCGAGTGTAATAGTTTCTACAGTGCTGCTATTCGGGGCTAGCTGGCTAGCTAGCAAGGTTGATTGCGTTCCGTTACTTTAAAAGAACGACAATAGCTGGCTGGCTAACCTAGAAAATCGCTCTAGGCTACACAATTGTCTTAGATACAAAGACGGCTATGTAGCTAGCTAGCTAACATCAAACAAAACAAACCGTTGTACTGTAATAGTTACTACAGTGCTGCTATTCGGGGCTAGCTGGCTAGCTACGTTAGAAGAAGAACGACAATAGCTGGCCAGCTAACCTAGAAAATCGCTCTAGGCTACACAATTGTCTTAGATACAAAGACGGCTATGTAGCTAGCTAGCTACGATCAAACAAAACAAACCGTTGTACTGTAATAGTTACTACAGTGCTGTTATTCGGGGCTAGCTGGCTAGCTACGTTAGAAGAACGACAATAGCTGGCCAGCTAACCTAGAAAATCGCTCTAGACTACACAATTGTCTTAGATACAAAGACGGCTACTCAGTACTCGCCATAGTATACCCTAATACAGTAGTAGTGTACGATCTTATACTCAGTACTTCCATAGTATACCCTAATACTGTCAGGGATTTGGCCAGGGTTGTTCCGGGTTTTGGTCAGTAGATGCCCCCATTGTGCTTTTGTCCCTATGTTTTTCCCTTGATCCCCATTATTATTTGCACCTGTGTCTCGTTTCCCCTGATTGTATTTAAACCCTTTGTTTCCCTCAGTTCTGTGCTCTGTGTTTGTATGTTAGCACCCTGCCCTAGTGTTCTGTGTGCTCTTGTCAATTCCGGGTGACGCTCTGTGGTATTCTGTTTTTTGTTTTTGTTTATTTTTGTGAGTTTCTTTTGAGGTCTTTTTGTGTTTTACCTACCACCTTTTGGATTTGCCATTTTTTGTATTTTAGGATTTTTTCTTTATTAAATACACCGTCTTAAGTACTGCTGTGTCTGCCTCATCTTCTGGGTTCTGCTGTCTATTTGTGGCTCAGTTGGTTGCTGGGACTGTTTTCACTCCGGAGACCCAGGTTCAAACCGGTCCTGACAGAAACACAGAGCCCCCCAACGGTTCTCAGGTGATCCAGCTTGTAAAGGGTTTCACCAATGTCTTTCCTTTGAGCTGCAACCCTCGTCGTTTCCCACCGACCGGTCAAAGATCGCATATATCATCACCCTGCTGTCGGAAAAGCCCTGGCATGGGCTACTGCTGTGTGGGATGCCCATAGTTCCTGCTGTGCCAGCTACTCTGCCTTTGCTGATGAATTCAAACGAGTGTTTCCAAGGCCCAAGCAGTGGTTCTGACTCAGCCAAACAGCCTTGACTCTCCATCAAGGTTGGCGCAGCGTGACGGACTATGCCATCCAGTTCCCACGGTGGCAGCAGCGAAAGTGGCTGGAACAACGAGGCGCTCACGGTGTGCTTTCTGGAAAGGCTCTTTCCGACACTATCCAAGATGAACTGGCCACTCGGGAACCACCGACAATCTCGAGTCCCTGATCAAGTTGGCCTCACGCATTGACCAGCGTCTGAGAGAGAGAGAACTCAACCGTAGACCTCTAGCCCCTATCAGTCCCAGCTCCGAGTCCCCACCTTTATCATCGCTGGCTCCACCGGAACCCATGCAGATTGGACGATCTCCCAGGCTGAGAGAGACCGCCGGATGAGTGAGCGACGCTGTCTATATTGCGGCAAACCGGGCCATTTCCGTTCCACGTGTCCCGGGCTCCAGGGAAACGCTCGGTCCCGTGCCAGACCGGGGGAACTGTAACGGGAAACATAACCTCCTCCCATCCATCCAACTCCCGCCTGCTCATTCCAGTTACCCTCTCCTGGGACAACCTCAAAGCTTCACCTTCAAGCCTTGGTAGACTCTGGAGCCGCAGGTAACTTCATGGATGGTGTCTGGGCGAAGGAGAATGGCGTTCTCTCTGAACTCTAGTGACCCCATGAGGGTTACTACATTGGATGGAAGCCCTTTGGGATCTGACTTGTCACTCATGTCACTACCTCCTGCGACTTTCTGCCTACAACACCAGGAATTGATGAACTTTCATTTGATCTCCTGTTCCGAGTTCCTCCGCGTCCTGGATACCCCTGGCTTCACATAACTCCTCACATCGACTGGTCTCAGGGTTCATCAAGCAGTGGGGTCCTACGTGCCAAGCTACTTGTATTTTCCAGAATTCCCCGAGTTCTACTCCCGAGTCTTTAGAATCCATCGACCTGACCCGAGTTCCCGAGGTTACCATGACCTCAAACTGGTGTTTAGCAAAACAGAGGGCCACCATGCTACCACCCCATAGACCTTACGATTGCCCCATCGACCTGTTTCCACACTTGCCTCCCCAGGGGTCGGATCTTTTCCCTATCTCCACCCGAACGAGCTGCTATGGATACCTACATCAAGGACGCTCTGAAGCAGGCCTCATGCGTCCATCCACCTCGCCCGGCGGGAGCAGGGTTTTTCTTTGTGGCCAAGAAAGACGGTGGATTACGCCCCAGACCGACTACCGGGGACTCAATGCCATAAACTGTCCGTAATACTCCGCTACCCCTTATGGCCACAGCCTTCGAGCTGCTCCAGGAAGCAGTTGTTTTCACTGCTTGACCTGCGGAACGCATACCATCTGTGCGGATCAGACCTGGTGATGAGTGGAAGACCGCTTTCAACACGCCTACTGGTCACTATGAATACTTGGTGATGCCCTTCGGCCTGACCAACGCCCCAGTGGTGTTCCAAGCGCTCATAAACGATGTGCTTAGGGATATGCTTAACATATTTGTTCGCTTTATTTGGATGACATCCTCATCTTTTCGAGCTCCCTTCAAGAACACACTAAGCATGTCAGACAAGTACTCAAACGCCTCCTAGACAGCCATCTGTACGTTAAGCCGGAAAATGTGAATTCCATTCATCCCGAGTACAATTCCTGGGATTTGTAGTGGAACCCGGTCGAGTCCAAATGACCCTAGGAAGGTAGGGGCGGTAGCGGATTGGCCCACCCCAAATCCGTTAAGGATGTTCAGCGTTTCCTGGGCTTCACAAACTTTTTACCGCAAGTTCATCAAGAACTTCAGTTTGGTGGCAGCTCCTCTCTCAGCTTTAACCAAAGGTGGCAATGCAAGTTTTTTGGGGAAGAGAAGCTGAGACGGCCTTCCAAGGACTCAAGCAGCGCATCCTCTCTGCTCCCATCCTGATACTACCGACTACGGATGAACCATTTGTGGTGGAGGTAGACGCATCAGAGGTTGGTGTTGGAGCTGTCTGTCTCAGAGGGGTGAAGACAAGAAGCTTCATCCGTGCGCTTTCTTCTCACACCGCTTACCCTGACTGAGAGGAACTACGATGTGGGGATCGTGAACTCTAGCGGTTAAGATGGCATTGAAGGAATGGAGACACTGGCTCGAGGGGGCTTCTCACCCGTTTCAAGTGCTTACGGACCACAAAAATCTGGAGTATATCCAGCAGGCGAAGCGATTGAACTCTAGACAAGCTAGATGGTCTCTTTTCTTCAATCGATTCCAGTTTATCCTCACCTATCGGCCCGGGTCGAAGAATCTCAAACCGGATGCCCTGTCCCGAGTCTACGCTCCTGCCATTCGAGATGACACGGACATGCCTGTCCTTCCTGCTGCTAAGATTGTGGCTCCGATCTCGTGGCAAGTTGAGGATACCGTGAGACGTGCTCAAGCCAGCGAACCGGACCCTAAAGGAGGCCCTGCCAATCGGTTGTTTGTCCCCAAGGCAGTGAGGACTCAGGTCCTTCTGTGGGGGCACTCCTCTCGCCTCACCTGTCATCCGGGCGTAGGTCGCACCTTGGAGTTCATCCAGCGTAAGTTCTGGTGGCCTACCATAAGAGAAGACGTTGCCACTTTCGTCAATGCCTGCCCCGTGTGCTGCCAGGGCAAATCTTCTCACCTCCGCCCTCAAGGACTCCTTCACCCTTTACCTGTTCCCCACAGACCCTGGTCCCATATCTCATTGGACTTTATTACTGGACTTCCTCCATCCCATGGCAATACTACTATCCTAGTCATAATCGACAGGTTTTCAAAGGCGGCCAGGTTCGTCCCTCTGACTAAGTTACCTTCTGCCAAGGAAACGGCTGAGTTGGTAATTAATCATGTGTTCCGAGTCTTCGGCATTCCTCAAGATGTGGTTTCTGACAGAGGTCCCCAGTTCGCCTCAAGGTTTTGGAAGGCCTTCTGCCAACTCATGGGGGCTTCTGCCAGTCTATCTTCAGGGTACCATCCGGAGTCCAACGGCCAAACAGAGAGGATGAATCAAGAGCTGGAAACCACCCTCCGATGTATGACTCGTGACAACCCGTCCACATGGTCATCCTTTATTGTTTGGGCCGAATACGCGCACAACACCTTGCGCTCCTCCTCCACTGGTATGTCCCCGCACGAGTGTCAGTTTGGCTATGCTCCTCCATTGTTCCCGGACCAGGAGGCAGAAGTCAGAGTGCCTTCAGCCTTGAGGTTCGTCAGACGCTGTCGGCTTATGTGGAGGAAGACCCGTCTTAATCTGATGCGTTCCTCACAGAGGTATCAACAACAAGCCAACAGACGCGCCGCCGTCCCGGGCCTACCCTGCGCCGCGGCCAGAGAGTCTGGCCTCCACAAGAGACTTACCTCTACGGGTGGAGTCTCGCAAGCTGTCCCAAAAATACATCGGTCCCTTCAAGGTTGCCAGGAGAGTTAACCCAGTTTATCGCCATACTTACCCAGATCCCTTAAGATTAATCCCACATTTCATGTTTCCCCATTGTTAAAACCTGTTGTTTTTTCTCCCCTTGTCCCGGCAGACAGACCTCCCCTCCGCCTCGTGTCATTGGAGGCCAGCCGGTTTATAACGGGCCCAATCGGATACTGGATTCTTCGGGTGCAGCGGTCCTGGCAGTATCTGGTGGACTGGGAAGGCTACGGTCCTGAGGAGCGCTCCTGGGTTCCTGCCAAAGACATCCTGGACCCTGACCTTTATTCGTCAGTTCAGGGTCCTCCACCCTGAGAGAGCTGGTAGGAACGTCAGGAGCCGTTCCTAGGGGGGATTCTGTCAGGATTTGGCCAGGGTTGTTCCGGGTTTTGGTCAGTAGATGCCCCCATTGTGCTTTTTGTCCCTATGTTTTTCCCTTGATCCCATTATTATTTGCACCTGTGTCTGCGTTTCCCCTGATTGTATTTAAACCCTTTGTTTCCCTCAGTTCTGTGCTCTGTGTTTGTATGTTAGCACCCTGCCCTAGTGT
>NW_027012781.1:0-18278 GCF_036934945.1 Oncorhynchus masou masou
TCCCTCAGGCTTTCCAACCACTATGAGATGGCTGTCTCTTGAGGAGTGACTCCTCAGGCTTCCAACCACTATGATGGCTGGGTCTCTGCGGAGTGACTCCTCAGGCTTTCCAACCACTATGAGATGGCTGGGTCTCTGAGGACACTCCCCAGGCTTTCCAACCACTATGAGATGGCTGGGTCTCTGAGGAGTGACTTCTCAGGCTTTCCAACCACTATGAGATGGCTGGGTCTCTGCGGAGTGACTCCCTCAGGCTTTCCAACCACTATGAGATGGCTGGTCTCTGTGAGGACTTCCTCAGGCTTTCCAACCACTATGAGATGGCTGGGTCTCTGAGGAGTGACTCCTCAGGCTTTCCAACCACTATGAGATGGCTGGTCTCTGAGGAGTGACTTCAGGCTTTCCAACTACTATGAGATGGCTGGGCTCTGAGGAGTGACTCCCTCAGGCTTTCCAACCACTATGAGATGGTGGATCTCTGAGGAGTGACTTCTCAGGCTTTCCAACCACTATGAGATGGCTGGGTCTCTGAGGAGTGACTCCTCAGGCTTTCCAACTACTATGAGATGGCTGGGTCTCTGAGGAGTGACTCCCTCAGGCTTTCCAACTACTATGAGATGGCTGGGTCTCTGCGGAGTGACTCCCTCAGGCTTTCCAACTACTATGAGATGGCTGGGTCTCTGAGGAGGACTCTCAGGCTTTCCAACCACTATGAGATGGCTGGGTCTCTGAGAGTGACTCCCTCAGGCTTTCCAAACCACTATGAGATGGCTGATCCTCCAGGAGTGACTCTCAGGCTTTCCAACCACTATGAGATGGCTGGGTCTCTGAGGAGTGACTCTAGGCTTTCCAACCACTATGAGATGGCTGGGTCTCATGCGGAGTGACTCCTCAGGCTTTCCAACCACTATGAGATGGCTGGGTCTCTGAGGAGTGACTTCCTCAGGCTTTCCAACTACTATGAGATGGCTGGGTCTCTGAGGAGTGACTTCCTCAGGCTTTCCAACCACTATGAGATGGCTGGGTCTCTGCGGAGTGACTCCCTCAGGCTTTCCAACCACTATGAGATGGCTGGGTCTCTGAGGAGTGACTCCCTCAGGCTTTCCAACTACTATGAGATGGCTGGGTCTCTGCGGAGTGACTCCCTCAGGCTTTCCAACTACTATGAGATGGCTGGGTCTCTGAGGAGTGACTTCCTCAGGCTTTCCAACCACTATGAGATGGCTGGGTCTCTGAGGAGTGACTTCCTCAGGCTTTCCAACCACTATGAGATGGCTGGGTCTCTGCGGAGTGACTTCCTCAGGCTTTCCAACCACTATGAGATGGCTGGGTCTCTGAGGAGTGACTTCCTCAGGCTTTCCAACCACTATGAGATGGCTGGGTCTCTGAGGAGTGACTTCCTCAGGCTTTCCAACCACTATGAGATGGCTGGGTCTCTGAGGAGTGACTTCCTCAGGCTTTCCAACCACTATGAGATGGCTGGGTCTCTGAGGAGTGACTTCCTCAGGCTTTCCAACCACTATGAGATGGCTGGGTCTCTGAGGAGTGACTTCCTCAGGCTTTCCAACTACTATGAGATGGCTGGGTCTCTGCGGAGTGACTTCCTCAGGCTTTCCAACTACTATGAGATGGCTGGGTCTTTGAGTTTAGGGTTTAGAACGGGCCCTTCCCCTCTCTCCTCCCCTCCATGTTCTCCCCAGGGTCCTAAGGGCCACAGTCTGTGGACAGGAGTTGGGATAGGTTTATATTAGGTTTGTGTTAGGTTTAGATGAGGGTTCGAGGTTATGACTATAATAGTGTTTTGTCTCCCCATAATCCTACGGGCCACAGTCCGTGGACAGGAGTTGGGATAGGTTTATATTAGGTTTGTGTTAGGTTTAGATGAGGGTTCGAGGTTATGACTATAATAGTGTTTTGTCTCCCCAGGGTCCTAAGGGCCACAGTCCATGGACAGGAGTGTCCCAGTTCCTCCAGACCTCCCAGAAGATCATCCAGTTTGCCTCAGGACAGGAGGCCCAACCTGGGGACACCATCATCTACATTGGCAGGGCCTTCACCTCTTCCGTATCCTTATGTACCGCTGTGTCTGAGAGAGAGACAGACACAGGGTGGTTGTGTGTCTGTGAGAGAGAGACACAGGGTGGTTGTGTGTCTGTGAGAGAGAGAGACACATGGTGGTTGTGTGTCTGAGAGAGACAGACACATGGTGGTTGTGTGTCTGAGAGAGAGACAGACACATGGTGGTTGTGTGTCTGTGAGAGAGACAGAGACATGGTGGTTGTGTGTCTGTGAGAGAGACAGAGACATGGTGGTTGTGTGTCTGTGAGAGAGACAGAAACATGGTGGTTGTGTGTCTGTGAGAGAGACATGGTGGTTGTGTGTCTGTGAGAGACACATGGTGGTTGTGTGTCTGTGAGAGACACATGGTGGTTGTGTGTCTGTGAGAGACACATGGTGGTTGTGTGTCTGTGAGAGACACATGGTGGTTGTGTGCCTGTGTGAGAGACACATGGTGGTTGTGTGCCTGTGAGAGAGACAGACACATGGTGGTTGTGTGCCTGTGAGAGAGACAGACACATGGTGGTTGTGTGTCTGTGAGAGAGACAGACACAGGGTGGTTGTGTGTCTGTGAGAGACAGACACAGGGTGGTTGTGTGTCTGTGAGAGACAGACACAGGGTGGTTGTGTGTCTGTGAGAGACAGACACAGGGTGGTTGTGTGTCTGTGAGAGAGAGAGAGAGAGACAGACACAGGGTGGTTGTGTGTCTGTGAGAGAGAGAGACAGACACATGGTGGTTGTGTGTCTGTGAGAGACAGACACATGGTGGTTGTGTGTCTGTGAGAGAGACAGACACATGGTGGTTGTGTGTCTGTGAGAGAGACAGACACATGGTGGTTGTGTGTCTGTGAGAGAGACCAAGGGTGGTTGTGTGTCTGTGAGAGAGAGACAGACAAATGGTGGTTGTGTGTCTGTGAGAGAGAGAGAGAGACGCATGGTGGTTGTGTGTCTGTGAGAGAGAGAGACGCATGGTGGTGGTGTGTCTGTGTGAGAGAGAGAGAGAGACACATGGTGGTTGTGTGTCTGTGAGAGAGACAGACACATGGTGGTTGTGTGTCTGTGAGAGAGAGAGACACATGGTGGTGGTGTGTCTGTGAGAGAGAGAGAGAGAGAGAGAGAGAGACACATGGTGGTTGTGTGTCTGTGAGAGAGAGAGACAGACAAATGGTGGTTGTGTGTCTGTGAGAGAGACAGACACATGGTGGTTGTGTGTCTGTGAGAGAGACAGACACATGGTGGTTGTGTGTCTGTGAGAGACAGACACATGGTGGTTGTGTGTCTGTGAGAGACAGACACATGGTGGTTGTGTGTCTGTGAGAGAGACAGACACATGGTGGTTGTGTGTCTGTGAGAGAGACCAAGGGTGGTTGTGTGTCTGTGAGAAAGACAGAGACAAAGGTAGTTGTCTCTCTCTGTGTGTGTGTGTGTGTTATTACCTTGACCACTCCTCCCCGTCAGACATTGGTCATGTTGACTTCCTGGAGACGGTCTACAAACAGTCTGAGAGGCCTTACGTCATCGTGGGACTGCACTTTGACCAGGTATGTACACACACACACACACACACGTTCAGAAAATGCTGACCCCATCAGATTCAGTCAACATTTGCACTGAGCTAAAGGGTAGAGTTGCCGCTTTCAAGATGCGGACTCGAACCCGGAATTTTTTGAAATCTTGCTATGCCCTCCGACGAACCATCAAACAGACCAAGCAACAATACAGGGCTAAGATTGAATCGTACCACACTGGCTCCGACGCTTTCGACTTATGTGGCAGGGCTTGCAAACTATTACAGACTACTAAGGGAAGCACAGCCGCGAGCTGCCCCAGTGACACGAGCCTACCAGACCAGCTAAATCACTTCTACGCCGCTTCGAGGCAAGCAATACTGAGGCATGCATGAGAGCATCAGCTGTTCTGGACGACTGTGTGATCACGCTCTCCATAGCCGACGTGAGTAAGACCTTTAAACAATTCAACATTCACAAAGGCGCCGGGCCAGACTGATTATGTGCTCCGGCCATGTGCTGACCAACTGGCAGGTGTCTTCACTGACATTTTAAAACATGTCCCTGATTGAGTCTGTAATACCAACATGTTTCAAGCAGACCACCATAGCCCCTGTGCCAAAGAACACTAAGGCAACCTGCCGAAATGACTACAGACCTGTAGCACTCACCTCCGTAGCCATGAAGTGCTTTGAAAGGCTGGTAAATGGCTCACATCAACACCATTATCCCAGAAACCCTAGACCCACTCCAATTTGCATACCACCTCCTGTACTCCCTGTTCACCCACTACTGCGTGGCCAGGTACGACTCCCAACACCACCATTAAGTTTGCAGATGACACAACAGTGGTAGGCCTGATCACCAACCGCGACGAGACAGCCTATAGGGAGGAGGTCGGAGACGTGGCCGGGTGGTGCCAGAATAACAACCTATCCCTCAACGTGATCAAGACTAAGGAGATGATTGTGGACTACAGGAAAAGGAGGGCCGAGCACGTCCCCATTCTCATCGACGGGGCTGTAGTGGAGCAGGTTACTCGGTGTCCACATCACCAACAAACTAACATGGTCCAAACGCACCAAGACAGTCGTGAAGAGGTACGACAAAATCTTTTCCCCCTCAGGAAACTAAAAGATTTGTCATGGGTCCTCAGATCCTCGAAAACTTCTACAGCTGCACCATTGAGAGCATCCTGACTGGTTGCATCACTGCCTGGTATGGCAACTGCTGGGCCTCCGACCGCAAGGCACGACAGAGAGTAGTGCAAACAACCCAGTACATCACTGGGGCTAAGCTGCCTGCCATCCAGGACCTCTACACCAGGCGGTGTCAGAAGAAGGTCCTAAAAATGGTCAAAGACCCCGGCCACCCCAGTCATAGACTGTTCTCTCTACTACCGCATGGCAGGTCTAGGACCAAAAGGCTTCTCGACAGTTTTTACCCCCAAGCCACAAGACTCCTGAGGAAATGAAATGGCGACCCGGACTATATACATTGTGTCCGTCCCCCCCACTATATACATTGTGTCCCCCCCCCACTATATACACTGTGTCCCCCCCACTATATACATTGTGTCCGTCCCCACTATATACATTGTGTCCCCCCCACTATATACATTGTGTCCCCCACTATATACATTGTGTCCCCCCACTATATACATTGTGTCCGTCCCCCCACTATATACATTGTGTCCGTCCCCCACTATATACATTGTGTCCGTCCCCCCACTATATACATTGTGTCCCCCCCACTATATACATTGTGTCCCCCCACTATATACATTGTGTCCGCCCCCACTATATACATTGTGTCCCCCCCCCCCCCCACTATATACATTGTGTCCCCCCCCACTATATACATTGTGTCAGTCCCCCCACTATATACATTGTGTCCGTCCCCCCCCACTATATACATTGTGTCCGTCCCCCCACTATATACATTGTGTCCGTCCCCCACTATATACATTGTGTCCGTCCCCCCCACTATATACATTGTGTCCCCCCCCACTATATACATTGTGTCAGTCCCCCACTATATACATTGTGTCAAGTCCCCCCACTATATACATTGTGTCAGTCCCCCACTATATACATTGTGTCCGTCCCCCCACTATATACATTGTGTCCAGTCCCCCACTATATACATTGTGTCGTCCCCCCACTATATACATTGTGTCCGTCCCCCACTATATACATTGTGTCCGTCCCCCCACTATATACATTGTGTCAGGTCCCCCCACTATATACATTGTGTCCGTCCCCCCACTATATACATTGTGTCCGTCCCCCACCACTATATACATTGTCCCCCCCCCACTATATACATTGTGTCCGTCCCCCACTATATACATTGTGTCCGTCCCCCACTATATACATTGTGTCCGTCCCCCCACTATATACATTGTGTCCAGTCCCCCCACTATATACATTGTGTCCGTCCCCACCACTATATACATTGTGTGTCCCCCCCACTATATACATTGTGTCCCCCACTATATACATTGTGTCCGTCCCCCCACTATATACATTGTGTCCGTCCCCCACTATATACATTGTGTCCGTCCCCCCCCACTATATACATTGTGTCCGTCCCCCCACTATATACATTTGTCCGTCCCCCACTATATACATTGTGTCCAGTCCCCCACTATATACATTGTGTCCGTCCCCCCCACTATATACATTGTGTCCGTCCCCCACTATATACATTGTCCCCCCCCACTATATACATTGTGTCCCCCCCCACTATATACATTGTGTCCGTCCCCCCCACTATATACATTGTGTCTAGTCCCCCCCCACTATATACATTGTGTCCGTCCCCCCACTATACATTGTGTCAGGTCCCCCCCACTATATACATTGTGTCCAGGTCCCCCCCCACTATATACATTGTGTCAGGTCCCCCCACTATATACATTGTAAAAGTCCCCCACTATATACATTGTGTCCGTCCCCCACTATATACATTGTGTCCGTCCCCCCACCACTATATACATTGTGTCAGTCCCCCCACTATATACATTGTGTCCGTCCCCCCACCACTATATACATTGTGTCCCCCCCCACTATATACATTGTGTCCGTCCCCCCACTATATACATTGTGTCAGTCCCCCCACTACTATACACTGTGTCCCCCCACTATATACACTGTGTCCCCCCCACTATATACATTGTGTCAGTCCCCCCCACTATATACATTGTGTCCGTCCCCCACTATATACATTGTGTCCGTCCCCCCACTATATACATTGTGTCCGTCCCCCCACTATATACATTGTGTCCGTCCCCCACTATATACATTGTGTCCCCCCCACTATATACATTGTGTCAGGTCCCCCCACTATATACATTGTGTGTCCCCCACTATATACATTGTGTCCGTCCCCCCACTATATACATTGTGTCGTCCCCCCCCACTATATACACTGTGTAGGTCCCCCCACTATATACACTGTGTCGGTCCCCCACTATATACACTGTGTCCGTCCCCCACTATATACATTGTGTCCGTCCCCACTATATACATTGTGTCGTCCCCCCACTATATACACTGTGTCCGTCCGTCCCACTATATACACTGTGTCCGTCCCCCACTATATACATTGTGTCCGTCCCCCCACTATATACATTGTGTCCGTCCCCCCACTATATACATTGTGTCCGTCCCCCACTATATACATTGTGTCCGTCCCCCCACTATATACATTGTGTCCGTCCCCCCACTATATACATTGTGTCCCCCCCACTATATACATTGTGTCCGTCCCCCCACTATATACATTGTGTCCCCCCCACTATATACATTTGTGTCCCCCCCACTATATACATTGTGTCCGTTCCCCCACTATATACATTGTGTCCCCCCCCCACTATATACATTGTGTCCGTCCCCCCACTATATACATTGTGTGTCCCCCCACTATATACATTGTGTCAAGTCCCCCCACTATATACATTGTGTCCGTCCCCCCCACTATATACATTGTGTCCCCCACTATATACATTGTGTCCCCCCACTATATACATTGTGTCCGTCCCCCACTATATACATTGTGTCCGTCCCCCCACTATATACATTGTGTCCGTCCCCCACTATATACATTGTGTCGTCCCCCACTATATACACTGTGTCCGTCCCCCCACTATATACACTGTGTCCGTCCCCCCACTATATACATTGTGTCCGTCCCCCCACTATATACATTGTGTCCAAGTCCCCCCACTATATACATTGTGTCCCCCCACTATATACATTGTGTCCGGGTCCCCCACTATATACATTGTGTCCGTCCCCCCACTATATACATTGTGTCCGTCCCCACTATATACATTGTGTCCGTCCCCCCACTATATACATTGTGTCATAGTCCCCCACTATATACATTGTGTTAGTCCCCCCACTATATACATTGTGTCCCCCCCCCCACTATATACATTGTGTCCCCCCCACTATATACATTGTGTCCGTCCCCCACTATATACATTGTGTCCGTCCCCCCACTATATACATTGTGTCCGTCCCCCTATATATATACATTGTGTCGTCCCCCACTATATACACTGTGTCCGTCCCCCCACTATATACACTGTGTCCGTCCCCACTATATACATTGTGTCCGTCCCCCCACTATATACATTGTGTCCGTCCCCCACTATATACATTGTGTCCCCCCACTATATACATTGTGTCCGTCCCCCCCACTATATACATTGTGTCCGTCCCCCCACTATATACATTGTGTCCGTCCCCCACTATATACATTGTGTCCGTCCCCCCCACTATATACATTGTGTCCGTCCCCCCCACTATATACATTGTGTCCGTCCCCCCCACTATATACATTGTGTCCGTCCCCCCCCCAACCCCTCTTTTACACTGCTGCTACTCTGTTTATCATATATGCATAGTCACTTTAACCATACCGACATGTACATACTACCTCAATCAGCCCGACTAACCGGTGCCTGTAAGTAGCCTCTCTACTGTATGTAGCCTCTCTACTGTATGTAGCCTCTCTACTGTATGTAGCCTCTCTACTGTATGTAGCCTCTCTACTGTATGGAGCCTCTCTACTGTATGGAGCCTCTCTACTGTATGGAGCCTCTCTACTGTATGGAGCCTCTCTACTGTATGTAGCCTCTCTACTGTATGTAGCCTCACTACTGTATGTAGCCTCACTACTGTATGTAGCCTCTCTACTGTATGTAGCCTCTCTACTGTATGTAGCCTCTCTACTGTATGTAGCCTCTCTACTGTATGTAGCCTCTCTACTGTATGTAGCCTCTCTACTGTATAGAGCCTCTCTACTGTATGTAGCCTCTCTACTGTATGTAGCCTCTCTACTGTATGTAGCCTCTCTACTGTATGTAGCCTCTCTACTGTATGGAGCCTCTCTACTGTATAGAGCCTCTCTACTGTATGTAGCCTCTCTACTGTATGTAGCCTCTCTACTGTATAGAGCCTCTCTACTGTATGGAGCCTCTACTGTATGGAGCCTCACTACTGTATGTAGCCTCACTACTGTACGTAGCCTCTACTGTATGTAGCCTCCCTACTGTATGTAGCCTCTATTGTATGTAGCCTCACTACTGTATATTGCCTCTACTGTATGTAGCCTCCCTACTGTATGTAGCCTCCCTACTGTATAGAGCCTCTCTACTGTATGTAGCCTCTCTACTGTATAGAGCCTCTCTACTGTATGTAGCCTCTCTACTGTATGTAGCCTCTCTACTGTATGTAGCCTCTCTACTGTATGTAGCCTCTCTACTGTATAGAGCCTCTCTACTGTATAGAGCCTCTCTACTGTATGTAGCCTCTCTACTGTATGTAGCCTCTCTACTGTATGTAGCCTCTCTACTGTATGTAGCCTCTCTACTGTATAGAGCCTCTCTACTGTATGTAGCCTCTCTACTGTATGTAGCCTCTCTACTGTATGTAGCCTCTCTACTGTATGTAGCCTCTCTACTGTATGTAGCCTCTCTACTGTATGTAGCCTCTCTACTGTATGTAGCCTCTCTACCTTATGTAGCCTCTACTGTATGTAGCCTCTACTGTATGTAGCCTCACTACTGTATGTAGCCTCACTACTGTATGTAGCCTCACTACTGTATGTAGCCTCACTACTGTATGTAGCCTCACTACTGTATGTAGCCTCACTACTGTATGTAGCCTCTATTGTATGTAGCCTCACTACTGTATATTGCCTCTACTGTATGTAGCCTCTCTCCTGTATAGCCCTCGACTATGTAGCCTCTACTGTATGTAGCCTCTCTACTGTATGTAGCCTCTCTACCGTATGTAGTCTCTACTGTATGTAGCTTCTACTGTATATAGCCTCCCTACTGTATGTAGCCTCTATTGTATGTAGCCTCACTACTGTATATTGCCTCACTACTGTATGTAGCCTCACTACTGTATGTAGCCTCACTACTGTATGTAGCCTCACTACTGTATGTAGCCTCACTACTGTATGTAGCCTCTATTGTATGTAGCCTCACTACTGTATATTGCCTCTACTGTATGTAGCCTCTCTCCTGTATAGAGCCTCTCGACTATGTAGCCTCTACTGTATGTAGCCTCTCTACTGTATGTAGCCTCTCTACCGTATGTAGTCTCTACTGTATGTAGCTTCTACTGTATATAGCCTCCCTACTGTATGTAGCCTCTATTGTATGTAGCCTCACTACTGTATATTGCCTCACTACTGTATGTAGCCTCACTACTGTATGTAGCCTCACTACTGTATGTAGCCTCTACTGTATGTAGCCTCCCTACTGTTTGAGTTTGAGTTTATTTTTATTTTTACAGGGACAGTGCACATTAATCAACGTTTCAGTAAAAGTGCCGGTTTCAGCCAGCCGGCTAATTTTCAACCGCAGTCCCTGGGCAGGTTATTAAAAACAATTACAATATAGACAATAGCAACATAGAACAAGCAAGACATAGCAACATAGGACTAGCAAGACGTAGCATACAGACAGAGCAACAGAGCAAAAAGCAGCAAGACAAAATTCATAAAAGCAACAAAGTGTTTCCACACCTCACAAGCTACAGACAACAGACAACATGGAAAGCGGCAACACACAGCTAGGGACCATGTTCACAAATCTGATTGACCTTTAGCCATGTCTTCAAGCATTTTGTGAAAGTGTGATATGTGGTGCAGTTATGTGTGTCTGATGGCAGTGTATTCCAGACATGGGAAGCTCTCACAGAGAATGCAGATTTACTAAAGGTGCTTTTCCTTAGGGGAACTATACAGTCACCTCTCATGGCAGACCTTGTGGCCTCTCGACTGTATGTAGCCTCTCTACTGTATGTAGCCTCTCTACTGTATGTAGCCTCTCTACTGTATGTAGCCTCTCTACTGTATGTAGCCTCTCTACTGTATGTAGCCTCTCTACTGTATGTAGCCTCTCTACTGTATGTAGCCTCTATTGTATATAGCCTCCCTACTGTATAGCCTCTACTGTATATAGTATCACTACTGTATGTAGCCTCTTGTATGTAGCCTCTCGACTGTATGTAGCCTCTCTACCTCTCTACTGTATGTCACCTCTCTACTGTATGTAGCCTCTCTACTGTATGTAGCCTCTCTACTGTATGTAGCCTCTCTACTGTATGTAGCCTCTCCTGTATGTAGCCTCTCCTGTATGTAGCCTCTCCTGTATGTAGCCTCTCCTGTATGTAGCCTCTCCTGTATGTAGCCTCTCCTGTATGTAGCCTCTCCTGTATGTAGCCTCTCTCCTGTATAGAGCCTCTCTCCTGTATAGAGCCTCTCTCCTGTATAGAGCCTCTCTCCTGTATAGAGCCTCTCTCCTGTATAGAGCCTCTCCTGTATGTAGCCTCTACTGTATGGAGCCTCTACTGTATGGAGCCTCTACTGTATGGAGCCTCTCTACTGTATGGAGCCTCTCTACTGTATGGAGCCTCTCTACTGTATGGAGCCTCTCTACTGTATGGAGCCTCTCTACTGTATGGAACCTCTACTGTATAGAGCCTCTCTCCTGTATGTAGCCTCTACTGTATGTAGCCTCTACTGTATGTAGCCTCTACTGTATGTAGCCTCTACTGTATAGAGCCTCTGCTGTATGTAGCCTCTACTCTATATAACCTCTACTGTATGTAACCTCTACTGTATAGAGCCTCTACTGTATGTAGCCTCCCTGCTGTATGTAGCCTCCCTGCTGTATGTAGCCTCCCTGCTGTATGTAGCCTCCCTGCTGTATGTAGCCTCCCTGCTGTATGTAGCCTCCCTGCTGTATAGAGCCTCTGCTGTATAGAGCCCCTCTACTGTATAGAGCCCCTCTACTGTATAGAGCCCCTCTACTGTATGTAGCCTCTACTGTATGTAACCTCTACTGTATATAGCCTCTACTGTATATAGCCTCTACTGTATATAGCCTCTACTGTATATAACCTCTACTGTATGTAGCCTCTACTGTTATTATTCACTGTGTTTTTAATGTGTATTTATATCCTTACCTATCTTGTTCACCTAATACCTACTTTTTACTTAAAGGTTGCACTGTTGGTTAGGGGCCTGTAAGTAAACATTTCACCTGTTGTATTCGGCGCAGGTGACAAACTTTGATTTGATTTGAAACGCTGACCCCATCAGAATCTATGTGAATGTGGTTTTCTAACCCTGTAGACATGATGGGGGGGTGCTGACTGTGTTTCACTGTCCCGCTCTCTCTCACACACAGGCCCGTGGTACGCACACACACACACACACACACAGGCCCGTGGTACGCGCAGACACACACACACACAGGCCCGTGGTACGCGCAGACACACACACACACACAGGCCCGTGGTACGCGCAGACAGACACACACACAGGCCCGTGGTACGCGCAGACAGACACACACACAGGCCCGTGGTACGCGCAGACACACACACACAGGCCCGTGAGCCGCGCAGAGACACACACACACACAGGCCCGTGGTACGCGCAGACACACACACACACAGGCCCGTGGTACGCGCAGACACACACACAGGCCCGTGGTACGCGCAGAGACACACACACACACACAGGCCCGTGGTACGCGCAGACACACACACACACACAGGCCCGTGGTACGCGCAGACACACACACACAGGCCCGTGGTACGCGCAGACACACACACACACAGGCCCGTGGTACGCGCAGACACACACACACACAGGCCCGTGGTACGCGCAGACACACACACACACAGGCCCGTGGTACGCGCAGACACACACACACACAGGCCCGTGGTATGCGCAGACACACACACACACACACACACACACACACACACACACACACACACACACACACACACACACACACACACTGTTACAGAGAAACATGTGGATCCAGTTGACTACATTATATGAAGGACTGACATGTCTAAAAGCTACAGAGGGCCTCGCTGCTCGTGTTCCCCAACTCCATTCCAATGAAACACGCTGCCATTGGTCGAGAGCCAGTATAAATACTCTGTCATTGGTCCTCGACTGTGGGGGTCGTCCTATTCCTTTTAGACGCTGTTCCAAGGTCGGTTGTGATGGAATGCTGACGGATCAATCCTAGCAGGAGGAGACTTTGCTCAACTCGATCTTCATGGGGGGAAAAAAGTCAGCGGGTTTTAACCAAAAACAGATTTTAAAAAATACATTTAAAAAAGAGCCACATCTTAACGTTCACCGTTAGTGGGGATGACGAAACTGACCTAAGATCAGTGTCTAGAGGCAATATTAAACTACTTCTTTGTAACCTCCCATAGACTTAGACAACAGTAGTGGCCAAAAGCATGGGCATTGAGGACTTTCACCATTTCGAAGTAGTCAACTGGGCTCACATTGTTTACCAACTCATATAAGTAGTAGAAGAAGACGATTTGAAATGGAAATGCCCTCGATGCCGCTGCCCATGCTTTCACAGACACCAAAATGGGACCAATACCCCTGTTTCACATTGCAATAAAGCCTCATGCCATTGGTCGAGAACTAGTCAAATATCCTGACATTGGTCGAAAGCTAGTAAATATCCTGTCATTGGTTGTTGTGTTTTTCTGTCAACCAGGAAGTGAATCGCTACAAAGGGAAGAACTACCCAATCATGAACATCCACGAGAGAACCCTGAGTGTCCTGGCCTGCAGGGTGAGAACATACACATTAAACACACACCGACGCCCACCGACACACAGGCACCCACCAACACACACCCCGACACACACCCATAGACACACACCAACACAAACACCCTCGCAGACACACACCAACACAGAAACACAACGACACAGACACACCAACACACACACACACACTAAGACACACCAACACACACACACACAGACACCAACACCAACATAGACACACACAGCTTCTTTGTAACCCCATGGGCCCAATAGTCACAGACAGTTAAAGCTGTCTGCTCTGCCTAGAGAGAAATGTTCTCCTTCCACACACACACTGAAGGACGGTAGGCTCTCTCCTCCATTCAGCTCTTATCAGACCAGCTACAGAAGAAAGATCCTCTGTCCTCCCGGTGTGTGTTCACATCAAACCGTCTGCTTGTGTATCTCACATCTTTTAATGTGTGTTGACGTGTCTTGAGAATGTGTTTTATGAAATCGTAATCCTAAACGGCACTCGATTACTCAAACCACACAAAGGGTATCTATACACACACACACACACACCGGATTACTCAAACCACACAAAGGGTATCTATATATACACACACACACACACACACACACCGGATTACGCAATTCTATAACCATTCAGAGTTAACACAAAGCCTGAAACTGTCTCCCTGTGACAGAGCTATGACTCAATGACTTTTGATAGTCACCCTCGACCTAAATACAACCATTACACAACACTCACAACTCACTCATTTATTTTTGTTTAATTATCTCTCCCTCTCCCCCTCCCCCTCTTTCTCTCTCTCCTCCAGTATGTATCAGAGGTGGTGATTGGGGCTCCCTACGCTGTGGGTAAAGATCTGCTGGACCACTTCAAGGTGAGGCACACACACACACAGGAAGACACACACATTGAAACAGTGGTATTGTTTGACTGGGAGAAGAGACGTCTTTCCTAACATGCATAGCCTCTCTTAGGGAGAAACATGTACAATGACCTGGTATGTGTTTGTGTGAACTGACCTTTCTCCTGCGCTCCCCCTCTCGCTCTCTCCCCCCTCGCTCTCTCTCCCCCTCACTCCCCCTCTCGCTCGCTCCCCCTCTCGCTCGCTCCCCCTCTCGCTCGCGCTCCCCCTCGCTCCCCCTCTCGCTCGCCCCCCCTCTCGCTCGCGCTCCCCCTCTCGCTCGCGCTCCCCTCGCTCCCCCTCACTCCCCCTCTTGCGCTCTCTCCCCCTCGCTCTCTCCCCCTCGCTCCCCTTATACCATAGATATTATTGCTCATATGTTAATTGACCATGTCACTTCCTGTTATACCATAGATATTTACGATAAATCATGTAGGTTATATAATTGATCCTATTGACTATACTCATGATCTATGATGTCACTTCTTGTAGGTGGACCTGGTGTGTCATGGGAAGACGGAGGTGTTTCCTGACAGGGACACTGCAGACCCTTATGCTGTGAGTACTGACTGTGTGTGTCTGTCTGTTTTACAGTATTCGTGTGTGTGTCTTTTTGTGTGATTGCATGTTATCGTGTGTGTGTGTGTGTGTCCCAGGAGCCTAAGAAGAGAGGTATCTTCCGTACAGTAGACAGTGGTAACGGTTTGACCACCGATGACATCGTACAGAGAATCATCAAGAACCGGTAAGGGCCTCTCTCACCCATTTATCACTGTCTACCTTTGTCTCTCCTTGTCCCTCGTCTTTTTCTCACTCGTTTTGGTTATTTTTCCATCCCTCTCTCCCCACCTCCTCCACACGCCTCTCCCCACCTCCTCCACACCCCTCTCCCCACCTCCTCCACACCCCTCTCCCCACCTCCTCCACACCCCTCTCCCCACCTCCTCCACACGCCTCTCCCCACCTCCTCCACACGCCTCTCCCCACCTCCTCCACACCCCTCTCCCCACCACCTCCACACCCCTCTCCCCACCTCCTCCACACCCCTCTCCCCACCTCCTCCACACCCCTCTCCCCACCTCCTCCACACCCCTCTCCCCACCTCCTCCACACCCCTCTCCCAACCTCTCTCCCTCCTTATTTGATATTATTGAATTGTTACATTGTACCAAATGCACTATACAAATGAAGTTGGTTTGATTGTCTCTCTCCAGGCTGCAGTTTGAGGCAAGGAACCAGAAGAAAGAGGCCAAGGAGATTGCGGTGTTTGAGGCGATGAAAAGCCAGGCAGAGGGAGAGCAGGCCGGGACACGGCCCAGGCAGCACAGTAACCAGATCAAACTAGTTCAAACCAGACCCAGCTGTCCCAAAACTGATCCTAAACCAGAGTTTCTCAAACTAGAGAAACTCTGAAATAACTTTTTTTTTTTTAATTGCGTTTGGTTCATAGAACTGGGGTTATGTCAGTAACCTCCGGTTGCTGCAAGATGCCGTTGTCATAGTGAGAGCGGTTTTTGTTTTCTTTCTTCCTATCTTTTGAACGGTTTAATCTCCGGTTTCCCTCCACAATGCCCAGAAGCCTCAGAACAGAGTGGACAAGACCAGGCACTAAAATCAGAAGAACAACAATCACTGGTGTTATTTTCTACTCAGCAGATCAAACTAAACGATTGGCTGATGCTCTTCTGATCTTCCCAATACCTTTCTGATGCATTTGTCACTTCAAACAATCCTTCATATTGAAACACTGTCAAATGTACTGTCAACTGATTTGTAATAGTTGGTTATAGTCCCAGTTTAAGAACCAAACATTGGCTGTTGATTTCATCACCTTTTTTTAAAATGACAAAATGGGGTCAATGGAACAAAATATTTTGGGAACCCCTGTCCTAACCAGTTCTAAATGGTTCAAACACACCCGAACCGGGTCAGACTGAACCCAGCCAGCCCAAACCAGTCTAGTCCTACTACATGTACTGTATACACATCCTTTAGTGAAGCATTGCCTGCTAGCCCGTCCTAGACCAGCTTTACCCCCAGTCCACAACGGGACAAACTCACTCCACCGATGGCCGAGTGTCCGTGGTTTTCACTCCTCCCTTGTACTTGATTGATTGAATTAAGGTCAGTAATTAGTAAGGAACTCCCCTCATCTGGTTGTCCAGGTCTTAACTGAAAGGAATAACCAGCGGACACTAGGACCTCCATGAAATGAGTTTCCACCCAAAACCGGATCCAGACCAGATCAAACTGCAGAAAGACTTTTAACCAAGACACCTCCTCTCCTTCACCGCCTAAGGAGAACACAAAAATAACCCTCTTCCCCTGTCAGTGGAGGCTGCTGAGGGGAGGACGGCCCATAATAATGTCTGGAGTGGAGTCAATGGGAATGGGACTCAGTTAAATCTTATCCCACTTTCAGGCAGAAAGAAAGGAAAGAGAATCGAGAAGTGTGACTGATGAAAAAGAACATTGAAAGACTTGTGAAGAAGAGAGGAAAGTCTATGTAGTTGTGTGTGTACTGTCTATTTAGTAGTGCCTTCTAGTCTGATCTACCAAATGGCACACTATTCCCTATGGACCCTGGTCAAACGGCCGCTGACCCCAGCCCTGCCCTTACGGCCGCTGACCCCAGCCCTGCCGTTACGGCCGCTGACCCCAGCCCTGCCCTTACGGCCGCTGACCCCAGCCCTGCCCTTACGGCCGCTGACCCCAGCCCTGCGCTTACGGCCGCTGACCCCAGCCCTGCCCTTACGGCCGCTGACCCCAGCCCTGCCCTTACGGCCGCTGACCCCAGCCCTGCCCTTACGGCCGCTGACCCCAGCCCTGCCCTTACGGCCGCTGACCCCAGCCCTGCCCTTACGGCCGCTGACCCCAGCCCTGCCCTTACGGCCGCGGACCCCAGCCCTGCCTTTACGGCCGCTGACCCCAGCCCTGCCGGTTGGCCGCTGACCCCAGCCCTGCGCTTACGGCCGCGGACCCCAGCCCTGCGCTTCACGGCCGCTGACCCCAGCCCTGCGCTTACGGCCGCGACCCCAGCCCTGCGCTCCTGACCGCTGACCCCAGCCCTGCCCTTTACGGCCGCTGACCCCAGCCCTGCCCTGCGGCCGCTGACCCCAGCCCTGCCCTTTACGGCCGCTGACCCCAGCCCTGCCGTTACGGCCGCTGACCCCAGCCCCTGCCCTACGGCCGCTGACCCCAGCCCTGCCGTTACGGCCGCTGACCCCAGCCCTGCGCCACCACGACGCTGACCCCAGCCCTGCGCTTACGGCCGCTGACCCCAGCCCTGCGCTTACGGCCGCTGACCCCAGCCCTGCCCTTGCGGCCGCTGACCCCAGCCCTGCCCACTTCGGCCGCGGCCCCCAGCCCTGCGCTTACGGCCGCTGGCCCCAGCCCTGCGCTACGGCCGCTGACCCAGCCCTGCCCTTTCCCTGGCCACGTGACCCCAGCCCTGCCCTTCACGGCCGCTGACCCCAGCCCTGCGCTTACGGCCGCTGACCCCAGCCCTGCCGTTACGGCCGCTGACCCCAGCCCTGCGCTTACGGCCGCTGACCCCAGCCCTGCCCTTACGGCCGCTGACCCCAGCCCTGCGCTTACGGCCGCTGACCCCAGCCCTGCGCTTACGGCCGCTGACCCCAGCCCTGCGCTTACGGCCGCTGACCCCAGCCCTGC
>NW_027012782.1:0-12500 GCF_036934945.1 Oncorhynchus masou masou
CCACTAAAGGAAACAGCGTATTGTTAGAGGTCTGACCACTAAACAGGAAACAGTGCATTGTTAGAGGTCTGACCACTAAACAGGAAACAGCGTATTGTTAGAGGTCTGACCACTAAACAGGAAACAGTGTATTGTTAGAGGTCTGACCACTAAACAGGAAACAGCGTATTGTTAGAGGTCTGACCACTAAACAGGAAACACTGTATTGTTAGAGGTCTGACCCCTAAACAGGAAACAGTATTTGTAAGAGGTCTGACCACTAAACAGGAAACAGCGTATTGGTAGAGGTCTGACCCCTAAACAGGAAACAGTGCATTGTTAGAGGTCTGACCACTAAACAGGAAACAGCGTATTGTTAGAGGTCTGACCCCTAAACAGGAAACAGTGCATTGTTAGAGGTCTGACCCCTAAACAGGAAACAGTGCATTGTTAGAGGTCTGACCCCTAAACAGGAAACAATATTTGTTAGAGGTCTGACCCCTAAACAGGAAACAGTATTTGTTAGAGGTCTGACCCCTAAACAGGAAACAGTATTTGTTAGAGGTCTGACCCCTAAACAGGAAACAGCGTATTGTTAGAGGTCTGACCCCTAAACAGGAAACAGTATTTGTTCGAGGTCTGACCACTAAACAGGAAACAGTGCATTGTTAGAGGTCTGACCCCTAAACAGGAAACCGTGCATTGTTAGAGGTCTGACCCCTAAACAGGAAACAGCGTATTGTTAGAGGTCTGACCCCTAAACAGGAAACAGTATTTGTTAGAGGTCTGACCCCTAAACAGGAAACAGTATTTGTTAGAGGTCTGACCCCTAAACAGGAAACAGTATTTGTTAGAGGTCTGACCCCTAAACAGGAAACAGTATTTGTAAGAGGTCTGACCACTAAACAGGAAACAATGCTTGTTAGAGGTCTGACCACTAAACAGGAAACAGTATTTGTTAGAGGTCTGACCCCTAAACAGGAAACCGTGCATTGTTAGAGGTCTGACCCCTGAACAGGAAACAGCGTATTGTTAGAGGTCTGACCCCTAAACAGGAAACAGTATTTGTTAGAGGTCTGACCCCTAAACAGGAAACAGTGTATTGTTAGAGGTCTGACTACTAAACAGGAAACAGCGTATTGTTAGAGGTCTGACCCCTAAACAGGAAACAGTATTTGTTCGAGGTCTGACCACTAAACAGGAAACAGTGTATTGTTAGAGGTCTGACCCCTAAACAGGAAACAGTATTTGTTCGAGGTCTGACCACTAAACAGGAAACAGTGTATTGTTAGAGGTCTGACCCCTAAACAGGAAACAGTATTTGTTAGAGGTCTGACCCCTAAACAGGAAACAGTGCATTGTTAGAGTTCTGACCCCTAAACAGGAAACAGTATTTGTTAGAGGTCTGACCCCTAAACAGGAAACAGTATTTGTAAGAGGTCTGACCACTAAACAGGAAACAGTATTTGTTAGAGGTCTGACCCCTAAACAGGAAACCGTGCATTGTTAGAGGTCTGACCCCTAAACAGGAAACAGCGTATTGTTAGAGGTCTGACCCCTAAACAGGAAACAGTATTTGTTAGAGGTCTGACCCCTAAACAGGAAACAGTGTATTGTTAGAGGTCTGACCACTAAACAGGAAACAGTATTTGTTCGAGGTCTGACCACTAAACAGGAAACAGTGTATTGTTAGAGGTCTGACCCCTAAACAGGAAACAGTATTTGTTAGAGGTCTGACCCCTAAACAGGAAACAGTATTTGTTAGAGGTCTGACCCCTAAACAGGAAACAGTGCATTGTTAGAGGTCTGACCCCTAAACAGGAAACAGTATTTGTTAGAGGTCTGACCCCTAAACAGGAAACCGTGCATTGTTAGAGGTCTGACCCCTAAACAGGAAACAGTGCATTGTTAGAGTTCTGACCACTAAACAGGAAACAATATTTGTTAGAGGTCTCACCACTAAACAGGAAACAGTGCATTGTTAGAGGTCTGACCCCTAAACAGGAAACAATATTTGTTAGAGGTCTGACCACTAAACAGGAAACAGTATTTGTTAGAGGTCTGACCCCTAAACAGGAAACCGTGCATTGTTAGAGGTCTGACCCCTAAACAGGAAACAGTATTTGTTAGAGGTCTGACCCCTAAACAGGAAACAGTATTTGTAAGAGGTCTGACCACTAAACAGGAAACAATGCTTGTTAGAGGTCTGACCACTAAACAGGAAACAATATTTGCTAGAGGTCTGACCACTAAACAGGAAACAATATTTGTTAGAGGTCTGACCCCTAAACAGGAAACCATGCATTGTTAGAGGTCTGACCCCTAAACAGGAAACAGTGCATTGTTAGAGGTCTCACCCCTAAACAGGAAACAATATTTGCTAGAGGTCTGACCACTAAACAGGAAACAGTATTTGTTAGAGGTCTGACCCCTAAACAGGAAACAGTGTATTGTTAGAGGTCTGACCACTAAACAGGAAACAGTATTTGTTAGAGGTCTGACCCCTAAACAGGAAACAGTATTTGTTAGAGGTCTGACCCCTAAACAGGAAACAGTATTTGTTAGAGGTCTGACCCCTAAACAGGAAACCGTGCATTGTTAGAGGTCTGACCCCTAAACAGGAAACAGCGTATTGTTAGAGGTCTGACCCCTAAACAGGAAACAGTATTTGTTAGAGGTCTGACCCCTAAACAGGAAACAGTGTATTGTTAGAGGTCTGACCACTAAACAGGAAACAGCGTATTGTTAGAGGTCTGACCCCTAAACAGGAAACAGTATTTGTTAGAGGTCTGACCCCTAAACAGGAAACAGTGTATTGTTAGAGGTCTGACCACTAAACAGGAAACAGTATTTGTTCGAGGTCTGACCACTAAACAGGAAACAGTGTATTGTTAGAGGTCTGACCCCTAAACAGGAAACAGTATTTGTTAGAGGTCTGACCCCTAAACAGGAAACAGTATTTGTTAGAGGTCTGACCCCTAAACAGGAAACAGTATTTGTTAGAGGTCTGACCCCTAAACAGGAAACAGCATTTGTTAGAGGTCTGACCCCTAAACAGGAAACCGCATTGTTAGAGGTCTGACCCTAAACAGGAAACAGTGCATTGTTAGAGTTCTGACCACTAAACAGAAACAATATTTGTTAGAGGTCTGACCACTAAACAGGAAACAGTGCATTGTTAGAGGTCTGACCCTAAACAGGAAACAAAATATTTGTTAGAGGTCTGACCACTAAACAGGAAACAGCATTTATGAAAGTCTGACCCCCTAAACAGGAAACCATGTTAGAGGTCTGACCTCAAACAGGAAACAGTATTTGTTAGAGGTCTGACCCTAAACAGGAAACAGCATTGTTCGAGGTCTCACCCTAAACAGGAAAACAGCATTGTTAGAGTCGGCCTAAACAGGAAATACAGTGCATTGTTAGAGGTCTGACCACTAAACAGGAAACAATATTTGCTGAGAGGGTCTGGACCACTAAACAGGAAACAATATTTATTAGAAAGTCCCAACCACCAAACAGGAAACAGTGCATTGTTGGAGGTCTGACCCCCAAACAGGAAACAATATTTGTTAGAGGTCCACCGAACACTAAACAGGAAACAGTATTTGTTAGAGGTCTGACCCTAAACAGGAAACCGCATTGTTAGAGGTCTGACCCCACAGGAACAGTATTTGTTAGAGGTCTGACCCCTAAACAGGAACAGTGCATTGTTAGAGGTCTCACCCCTAAATGAGAAACAAGTGCATTGTTAGAGGTCTGACCCCTAAACAGGAAACAGTGCATTGTTAGAGGTCTGACCCCCTAAACAGGAAACAGCATTGTTAGAGGTCTGACCACTAAACAGAAACAATATTTGCTAGAGGTCTGACCACTAAACAGGAAACAATATTTGTTAGAGGTCTGACCCTAAACAGGAAACCATGCATTGTTAGAGGTCTGACTCCCAAAACAGAAACAGTGCATTGTTAGAGGTCTCACCTCTAAACAGGAAAACACACACACAGTGCATTGTTAGAGGTCTGACCACTAAACAGGAAACAATATTTGCTAGAGGACTGACCACTAAACAGGAAACAGTATTTGTTAGAGGTCTGACCCCTAAACAGGAAACCATGCATTGTTAGAGGTCTGACCCCTAAACAGGAAACAGTGCATTGTTAGAGGTCTCACCCTAAACAGGAACAGTGCATTGTTAGAGGTCTGACCACTAAACAGGAAACAATATTTGCTAGAGGTCTGACCACTAAACAGGAAACAGTATTTGTTAGAGGTCTGACCCTAAACAGGAAACCGTGCATTGTTAGAGGTCTGACCCTAAACAGGAAACAGTGCATTGTTAGAGGTCTGACCACTAAACAGGAAACTATATTTGTTAGAGGTCTGACCCCAAACAGGAAACAGTGCATTGTTAGAGGTCTGACCCCTAAACAGGAACAGTGCATTGTTAGAGGTCTGACCCCTAAACAGGAAACAGTGCATTGTTAGAGGTCTGACCACTAAACAGGAAACAGTATTTGTTAGAGGTCTGACCCCTAAACAGGAAACCGTGCATTGTTAGAGGTCTGACCCCTAAACAGGAAACAGTGCATTGTTAGAGGTCTCACCCCTAAACAGGAAACAGTGCATTGTTAGAGGTCTGACCCCCAAACAGGAAACAGTGCATTGTTAGAGGTCTCACCCCTAAACAGGAAACAGTGCATTGTTAGAGGTCTGACCCCTAAACAGGAAACAGTGCATTGTTAGAGGTCTGACCCCTAAACAGGAAACAGCGTATTGTTAGAGGTCTGACCCCTAAACAGGAAAACAGTATTTGTTAGAGGTCTGACCCCTAAACAGGAAACAGTGTATTGTTAGAGGTCTGACCACTAAACAGGAAACAGTATTTGTTCGAGGTCTGACCACTAAACAGGAAACAGTGTATTGTTAGAGGTCTGACCCCTAAACAGGAAACAGTATTTGTTAGAGGTCTGACCCCTAAACAGGAAACAGTATTTGTTAGAGGTCTGACCCCTAAACAGGAAACAGTATTTGTTAGAGGTCTGACCCCTAAACAGGAAACAGTATTTGTTAGAGGTCTGACCCCTAAACAGGAAACCGTGCATTGTTAGAGGTCTGACCCCTAAACAGGAAACAGTGCATTGTTAGAGTTCTGACCACTAAACAGGAAACACTATTTGTTAGAGGTCTGACCACTAAACAGGAAACAGTGCATTGTTAGAGGTCTGACCACTAAACAGGAAACAATATTTGTTAGAGGTCTGACCACTAAACAGGAAACAGTATTTGTTAGAGGTCTGACCCCTAAACAGGAAACCGTGCATTGTTAGAGGTCTGACCCCTAAACAGGAAACAGTATTTGTTAGAGGTCTGACCCCTAAACAGGAAACAGTGCATTGTTAGAGGTCTCACCCCTAAACAGGAACAGTGCATTGTTAGAGGTCTGACCCCTAAACAGGAAACAGTGCATTGTTAGAGGTCTGACCCCTAAACAGGAACAGTGCATTGTTAGAGGTCTGACCACTAAACAGGAAACAATATTTGCTAGAGGTCTGACCACTAAACAGGAAACAATATTTGTTAGAGGTCTGACCCCTAAACAGGAAACCATGCATTGTTAGAGGTCTGACCCCTAAACAGGAAACAGTGCATTGTTAGAGGTCTCACCCCTAAACAGGAAACAGTGCATTGTTAGAGGTCTGACCACTAAACAGGAAACAATATTTGCTAGAGGTCTGACCACTAAACAGGAAACAGTATTTGTTAGAGGTCTGACCCCTAAACAGGAAACCGTGCATTGTTAGAGGTCTGACCCCTAAACAGGAAACAGTATTTGTTAGAGGTCTGACCCCTAAACAGGAAACAGTGTATTGTTAGAGGTCTGACCACTAAACAGGAAACAGTATTTGTTCGAGGTCTGACCACTAAACAGGAAACAGTGTATTGTTAGAGGTCTGACCCCTAAACAGGAAACAGTATTTGTTAGAGGTCTGACCCCTAAACAGGAAACAGTATTTGTTAGAGGTCTGACCCCTAAACAGGAAACAGTATTTGTTAGAGGTCTGACCCCTAAACAGGAAACAGTATTTGTTAGAGGTCTGACCCCTAAACAGGAAACCGTGCATTGTTAGAGGTCTGACCCCTAAACAGGAAACAGTGCATTGTTAGAGTTCTGACCACTAAACAGGAAACAATATTTGTTAGAGGTCTGACCACTAAACAGGAAACAGTGCATTGTTAGAGGTCTGACCCCTAAACAGGAACAATATTTGTTAGAGGTCTGACCACTAAACAGGAACAGTATTTGTTAGAGGTCTGACCCCTAAACAGGAAACCGTGCATTGTTAGAGGTCTGACCCCTAAACAGGAAACAGTATTTGTTAGAGGTCTGACCCCTAAACAGGAAACAGTGCATTGTTCGAGGTCTCACCCCTAAACAGGAAACAGTGCATTGTTAGAGGTCTGACCCCTAAACAGGAAACAGTGCATTGTTAGAGGTCTGACCACTAAACAGGAAACAATATTTGCTAGAGGTCTGACCACTAAACAGGAAACAATATTTGTTAGAGGTCTGACCCCTAAACAGGAAACAGTGCATTGTTAGAGGTCTCACCCCTAAACAGGAAACAGTGCATTGTTAGAGGTCTGACCACTAAACAGGAAACAATATTTGCTAGAGGTCTGACCACTAAACAGGAAACAGTATTTGTTAGAGGTCTGACCCCTAAACAGGAAACAGTGTATTGTTAGAGGTCTGACCACTAAACAGGAAACAGTATTTGTTAGAGGTCTGACCCCTAAACAGGAAACAGTATTTGTTAGAGGTCTGACCCTAAACAGGAAACAGTATTTGTAAGAGGTCTGACCACTAAACAGGAAACAATACTTGTTAGAGGTCTGACCACTAAACAGGAAACAGTATTTGTTAGAGGTCTGACCCCTAAACAGGAAACCGTGCATTGTTAGAGGTCTGACCCCTAAACAGGAAACAGCGTATTGTTAGAGGTCTGACCCCTAAACAGGAAACAGTATTTGTTAGAGGTCTGACCCCTAAACAGGAAACAGTGTATTGTTAGAGGTCTGACCACTAAACAGGAAACAGCGTATTGTTAGAGGTCTGACCCCTAAACAGGAAACAGTATTTGTTCGAGGTCTGACCACTAAACAGGAAACAGTGTATTGTTAGAGGTCTGACCCCTAAACAGGAAACAGTATTTGTTCGAGGTCTGACCACTAAACAGGAAACAGTGTATTGTTAGAGGTCTGACCCCTAAACAGGAAACAGTATTTGTTAGAGGTCTGACCCCTAAACAGGAAACAGTGCATTGTTAGAGGTCTGACCCCTAAACAGGAAACAGTATTTGTTAGAGGTCTGACCCCTAAACAGGAAACAGTATTTGTAAGAGGTCTGACCACTAAACAGGAAACAGTATTTGTTAGAGGTCTGACCCCTAAACAGGAAAACGTGCATTGTTAGAGGTCTGACCCTAAACAGGAAACAGCGTATTGTTAGAGGTCTGACCCCTAAACAGGAAACAGTATTTGTTAGAGGTCTGACCCCTAAACAGGAAACAGTGTATTGTTAGAGGTCTGACCACTAAACAGGAAACAGTATTTGTTCGAGGTCTGACCACTAAACAGGAAACAGTGTATTGTTAGAGGTCTGACCCCTAAACAGGAAACAGTATTTGTTAGAGGTCTGACCCCTAAACAGGAAACAGTATTTGTTAGAGGTCTGACCCCTAAACAGGAAACAGTATTTGTTAGAGGTCTGACCCCTAAACAGGAAACCGTGCATTGTTAGAGGTCTGACCCCTAAACAGGAAACAGTGCATTGTTAGAGTTCTGACCACTAAACAGGAAACAATATTTGTTAGAGGTCTGACCACTAAACAGGAAACAGTGCATTGTTAGAGGTCTGACCCCTAAACAGGAAACAATATTTGTTAGAGGTCTGACCACTAAACAGGAAACAGTATTTGTTAGAGGTCTGACCCCTAAACAGGAAACCGTGCATTGTTAGAGGTCTGACCCCTAAACAGGAAACAGTATTTGTTAGAGGTCTGACCCCTAAACAGGAAACAGTGCATTGTTAGAGGTCTCACCCCTAAACAGGAAACAGTGCATTGTTAGAGGTCTGACCCCTAAACAGGAAACAGTGCATTGTTAGAGGTCTGACCCCTAAACAGGAAACAGTGCATTGTTAGAGGTCTGACCACTAAACAGGAAACAATATTTGCTAGAGGTCTGACCACTAAACAGGAAACAATATTTGTTAGAGGTCTGACCCCTAAACAGGAAACCATGCATTGTTAGAGGTCTGACCCCTAAACAGGAAACAGTGCATTGTTAGAGGTCTCACCCCTAAACAGGAAACAGTGCATTGTTAGAGGTCTGACCACTAAACAGGAAACAATATTTGCTAGAGGTCTGACCACTAAACAGGAAACAGTATTTGTTAGAGGTCTGACCCCTAAACAGGAAACAGTGTATTGTTAGAGGTCTGACCATTAAACAGGAAACAGTATTTGTTCGAGGTCTGACCACTAAACAGGAAACAGTGTATTGTTAGAGGTCTGACCCCTAAACAGGAAACAGTATTTGTTAGAGGTCTGACCCCTAAACAGGAAACAGTATTTGTTAGAGGTCTGACCCCTAAACAGGAAACCGTGCATTGTTAGAGGTCTGACCCCTAAACAGGAAACAGTGCATTGTTAGAGTTCTGACCACTAAACAGGAAACAATATTTGTTAGAGGTCTGACCACTAAACAGGAAACAGTATTTGTTAGAGGTCTGACCCCTAAACAGGAAACCGTGCATTGTTAGAGGTCTGACCCTAAACAGGAAACAGTATTTGTTAGAGGTCTGACCCCTAAACAGGAAACAGTGCATTGTTAGAGGTCTCACCCCTAAACAGGAAACAGTGCATTGTTAGAGGTCTGACCCCCTAAACAGGAAACAGTGCATTGTTAGAGGTCTGACCCCTAAACAGGAAACAGTGCATTGTTAGAGGTCTGACCACTAAACAGGAAACAATATTTGTTAGAGGTCTGACCCCTAAACAGGAAACCATGCATTGTTAGAGGTCTGACCCCTAAACAGGAAACAGTGCATTGTTAGAGGTCTCACCCCTAAACAGGAAACAGTGCATTGTTAGAGGTCTGACCACTAAACAGGAAACAATATTTGCTAGAGGTCTGACCACTAAACAGGAAACAGTATTTGTTAGAGGTCTGACCCCTAAACAGGAAACCGTGCATTGTTAGAGGTCTGACCCCTAAACAGGAAACAGTGCTTTGTTAATGGTCTGACCACTAAACAGGAAACTATATTTGTTAGAGGTCTGACCCCTAAACAGGAAACAGTGCATTGTTAGAGGTCTGACCCCTAAACAGGAAACAGTGCATTGTTAGAGGTCTGACCCCTAAACAGGAAACAGTGCATTGTTAGAGGTCTGACCACTAAACAGGAAACAGTATTTGTTAGAGGTCTGACCCCTAAACAGGAAACCGTGCATTGTTAGAGGTCTGACCCCTAAACAGGAAACAGTGCATTGTTAGAGGTCTCACCCCTAAACAGGAAACAGTGCATTGTTAGAGGTCTGACCCCTAAACAGGAAACAGTGCATTGTTAGAGGTCTGACCCTAAACAGGAAACAGCGTATTGTTAGAGGTCTGACCCCTAAACAGGAAACAGTATTTGTTAGAGGTCTGACCCTAAACAGGAAACAGTGTATTGTTAGAGGTCTGACCACTAAACAGGAAACAGTATTTGTTCGAGGTCTGACCACTAAACAGGAAACAGTGTATTGTTAGAGGTCTGACCCCTAAACAGGAAACAGTATTTGTTAGAGGTCTGACCCCTAAACAGGAAACAGTATTTGTTAGAGGTCTGACCCCTAAACAGGAAACAGTATTTGTTAGAGGTCTGACCCCTAAACAGGAAACAGTATTTGTTAGAGGTCTGACCCTAAACAGGAAACCGTGCATTGTTAGAGGTCTGACCCCTAAACAGGAAACAGTGCATTGTTAGAGTTCTGACCACTAAACAGGAAACACTATTTGTTAGAGGTCTGACCACTAAACAGAAACAGTGCATTGTTAGAGGTCTGACCACTAAACAGGAAACAATATTTGTTAGAGGTCTGACCACTAAACAGGAAACAGTATTTGTTAGAGGTCTGACCCCTAAACAGGAAACCGTGCATTGTTAGAGGTCTGACCCCTAAACAGGAAACAGTATTTGTTAGAGGTCTGACCCCTAAACAGGAAACAGTGCATTGTTAGAGGTCTCACCCCTAAACAGGAAACAGTGCATTGTTAGAGGTCTGACCCCTAAACAGGAAACAGTGCATTGTTAGAGGTCTGACCCCTAAACAGGAAACAGTGCATTGTTAGAGGTCTGACCACTAAACAGGAAACAATATTTGCTAGAGGTCTGACCACTAAACAGGAAACAATATTTGTTAGAGGTCTGACCCCTAAACAGGAAACCATGCATTGTTAGAGGTCTGACCCTAAACAGGAAACAGTGCATTGTTAGAGGTCTCACCCCTAAACAGGAAACAGTGCATTGTTAGAGGTCTGACCACTAAACAGGAAACAATATTTGCTAGAGGTCTGACCACTAAACAGGAAACAGTATTTGTTAGAGGTCTGACCCCTAAACAGGAAACCGTGCATTGTTAGAGGTCTGACCCCTAAACAGGAAACAGTGCATTGTTAGAGGTCTCACCCCTAAACAGGAAACAGTGCATTGTTAGAGGTCTGACCACTAAACAGGAAACAATATTTGTTAGAGGTCTGACCCCTAAACAGGAAACAGTGCATTGTTAGAGGTCTGACCCCTAAACAGGAAACAGTGCATTGTTAGAGGTCTGACCCCTAAACAGGAAACAGTGCATTGTTAGAGGTCTGACCACTAAACAGGAAACAGTATTTGTTAGAGGTCTGACCCCTAAACAGGAAACCGTGCATTGTTAGAGGTCTGACCCCTAAACAGGAAACAGTGCATTGTTAGAGGTCTCACCCCTAAACAGGAAACAGTGCATTGTTAGAGGTCTGACCCCTAAACAGGAAACAGTGCATTGTTAGAGGTCTGACCCCTAAACAGGAAACAGCGTATTGTTAGAGGTCTGACCCCTAAACAGGAAACAGTATTTGTTAGAGGTCTGACCCCTAAACAGGAAACAGTGTATTGTTAGAGGTCTGACCACTAAACAGGAAACAGTATTTGTTCGAGGTCTGACCACTAAACAGGAAACAGTGTATTGTTAGAGGTCTGACCCCTAAACAGGAAACAGTATTTGTTAGAGGTCTGACCCCTAAACAGGAAACAGTATTTGTTAGAGGTCTGACCCTAAACAGGAAACAGTATTTGTTAGAGGTCTGACCCCTAAACAGGAAACAGTATTTGTTAGAGGTCTGACCCCTAAACAGGAAACCGTGCATTGTTAGAGGTCTGACCCCTAAACAGGAAACAGTGCATTGTTAGAGTTCTGACCACTAAACAGGAAACACTATTTGTTAGAGGTCTGACCACTAAACAGGAAACAGTGCATTGTTAGAGGTCTGACCCCTAAACAGGAAACAATATTTGTTAGAGGTCTGACCACTAAACAGGAAACAGTATTTGTTAGAGGTCTGACCCCTAAACAGGAAACAGTGCATTGTTAGAGGTCTCACCCCTAAACAGGAAACAGTGCATTGTTAGAGGTCTGACCCCTAAACAGGAAACAGTGCATTGTTAGAGGTCTGACCCCTAAACAGGAAACAGTGCATTGTTAGAGGTCTGACCACTAAACAGGAAACAATATTTGCTAGAGGTCTGACCACTAAACAGGAAACAATATTTGTTAGAGGTCTGACCCCTAAACAGGAAACCATGCATTGTTAGAGGTATTTACTGTCAGCGAGACACTGATTGAGTATGTAGCTCAGTGAAGTCCCCAGGTCTATTTGTGTCAGAGCAGTAACATACAGGACAGTAGACTGGGAGAGACAGGAGAGATTGTGGGTGTCAGACAGATCATTCTCCTCCCGCCACCAGCATCACATCTGTAATGACAGTCAACACACAAAGTGCCACTTTCACCTCACTGTGAAGACATCTTTGTCTGCTGGCATTAAAGTCTTCATTAACCTCGAGGAGGAAGAGAAGTATGAAGAGGTGAAGGAGTCCTACATTTTTCAGTCCAAAATATGCATTTATATCACACACACAACACATTGATATATAATGTCAAGCCATATGCACTTTGAATTCCTTCCCATCCTTGTCTTGCTGGGTTCAGCTGCAGACTGAATCATGACGCCAGCGAACCCCGGCACTCCTCTACTGTCTGTCCACATCCACCACCTTCACATTGACTGCAATCAACATCTGACTACTGGTATTGTCCACGGTGCAGAACACATAGCGCAGGCTGATGCAACAGTGGTTACTGTCCGTGGTGCTGAACAGATAGCTTCTGCAACAGTGAGTACTGTCATCCAATCTCTCTCACTCTCTCTGTCTCTGT
>NW_027012782.1:15000-18273 GCF_036934945.1 Oncorhynchus masou masou
AGTATACATGTAAACATCTCTATCAGTCTGCATGTAAACAGCTCTATCAGTGTACATGTAAACAGCTCTATCAGTCTGCTTGTAAACATCTCTATCAGTCTGCATGTAAACAGCTCTATCAGTGTACATGTAAACAGCTCTATCAGTCTGCTTTTAAACACCTCCATCAGTCTGCATGTAAACATCTCTATCAGTCTGCATGTAAACATCTCTATCAGTCTGCATGTAAACATCTCTATCAGTCTGCTTTTAAACACCTCCATCAGTCTGCATGTAAACAGCTCTATCAGTGTACATGTAAACATCTCTATCAGTCTGCTTGTAAACAGCTCTATCAGTATACATGTAAACACCTCCATCAGTCTGCATGTAAACAGCTCTATCAGTGTACATGTAAACATCTCTATCAGTCTGCTTGTAAACAGCTCTATCAGTATACATGTAAACACCTCTATCAGTCTGCATGTAAACAGCTCTATCAGTCTGCATGTAAACATATCCTTCAGTTTGCATGTAAACAGCTCTATCAGTCTGCTTGTAAACAGCTCTATCAGTCTGCATGTAAACATCTCCATCAGTCTGCATGTAAACACCTCCATCAGTCTGCATGTAAACACCTCCATCAGTCTGCATGTAAACAGCTCCATCAGTCTGCATGTAAACAGCTCTATCAGTCTGCATGTAAACATCTATATCAGTGTACATGTAAACACCTCCATCAGTCTGCATGTAAACACCTCCATCAGTCTGCATGTAAACAGCTCTATCAGTCTGCATGTAAACATCTATATCAGTGTACATGTAAACACCTCCATCAGTCTGCATGTAAACACATCCATCAGTCTGCATGTAAACAGCTCTATCAGTCTGCATGTAAACATCTATATCAGTGTACATGTAAACACCTCCATCAGTCTGCATGTAAACACCTCTATCAGTCTGCATGTAAACAGCTCTATCAGTCTGCATGTAAACACCTCTATCAGTCTGCATGTAAACAGCTCTATCAGTCTGCATGTAAACATCTCTATCAGTCTGCTTGTAAACAGCTCTATCAGTCTGCTTGTAAACAGCTCTATCAGTATACATGTAAACACCCCCATCAGTCTGCATGTAAACACCTCTATCAGTCTGCATGTAAACACCTCTATCAGTCTGCATGTAAACATCTCCATCAGTCTGCATGTAAACACCTCCATCAGTCTGCATGTAAACACCTCCATCAGTCTGCATGTAAACAGCTCCATCAGTCTGCATGTAAACAGCTCTATCAGTCTGCATGTAAACATCTATATCAGTGTACATGTAAACACCTCCATCAGTCTGCATGTAAACACCTCCATCAGTCTGCATGTAAACAGCTCTATCAGTCTGCATGTAAACATCTATATCAGTGTACATGTAAACACCTCCATCAGTCTGCATGTAAACACATCCATCAGTCTGCATGTAAACAGCTCTATCAGTCTGCATGTAAACATCTATATCAGTGTACATGTAAACACCTCCATCAGTCTGCATGTAAACACCTCTATCAGTCTGCATGTAAACAGCTCTATCAGTCTGCATGTAAACACCTCTATCAGTCTGCATGTAAACAGCTCTATCAGTCTGCATGTAAACACCTCTATCAGTCTGCATGTAAACAGCTCTATCAGTCTGCTTGTAAACAGCTCTATCAGTATACATGTAAACAGCTCCATCAGTCTGCATGTAAACATCTCTATCAGTCTGCTTGTAAACAGCTCTATCAGTATACATGTAAACACCTCCATCAGTCTGCATGTAAACACCTCTATCAGTCTGCATGTAAACACCTCTATCAGTCTGCATGTAAACAGCTCTATCAGTCTGCATGTAAACACCTCTATCAGTCTGCATGTAAACAGCTCTATCAGTCTGCATGTAAACACCTCTATCAGTCTGCATGTAAACAGCTCTATCAGTCTGCTTGTAAACAGCTCTATCAGTATACATGTAAACAGCTCCATCAGTCTGCATGTAAACATCTCTATCAGTCTGCTTGTAAACACCTCTATCAGTATACTTGTAAACAGCTCTATCAGTATACATGTAAACATCTCTATCAGTCTGCTTGTAAACAGCTCTATCAGTATACATGTAAACATCTCTATCAGTCTGCATGTAAACAGCTCTATCAGTGTACATGTAAACAGCTCTATCAGTATACATGTAAACATCTCTATCAGTCTGCTTGTAAACAGCTCTATCAGTATACATGTAAACATCTCTATCAGTCTGCTGGTAAACAGCTCTATCAGTATACATGTAAACATCTCTATCAGTCTGCATGTAAACAGCTCTATCAGTGTACATGTAAACAGCTCTATCAGTCTGCTTGTAAACATCTCTATCAGTCTGCATGTAAACAGCTCTATCAGTGTACATGTAAACAGCTCTATCAGTCTGCTTTTAAACACCTCCATCAGTCTGCATGTAAACATCTCTATCAGTCTGCATGTAAACATCTCTATCAGTCTGCATGTAAACATCTCTATCAGTCTGCTTTAAACACCTCCATCAGTCTGCATGTAAACAGCTCTATCAGTGTACATGTAAACATCTCTATCAGTCTGCTTGTAAACAGCTCTATCAGTATACATGTAAACATCTCTATCAGTCTGCTTGTAAACAGCTCTATCAGTATACATGTAAACATCTCTATCAGTCTGCATGTAAACACCTCTATCATTCTACATGTGAACTGCTCTATCAATCTGCTATGACATATTTTGTTCTCTCCTCCTCAACCTCCACCTTCCAGACAAATAAATATTATTTGAGACATTATGGTCATGTGACAGATTGTGTTTACTATCAGTACGTATACACCCCTCTGTTTCTCTCCCCTGGCCCAGAGACGAGGGTATAACCCAGACAGGGCTGGGGCTGGGTTCATGATAAAACGCTGCAGGGCTCTGGACTGATGCCTATTCACATTCCCCTGCTCGTTATCTTACTATTCAACCCGACACGTCATAATCACATTACTGTGAAAGGCCAGCTTTGTGCCCCTCTCAGTCACATGTTCTCATTTATCTCTGACAATGGAGACGGCAGTGAAATGAGCGACCTTCCTGGCTGGCTCAGAGTAGAGGGAGGAGACAGAAGAGAAGAGAAAACACAACCCTACTTGTAGGTATTTAACCTCCTGATTCCTTCAAGGTATCCGGATTGTGTAGAGACATCATGATCCTAGACATTAATCTAACAACATAGTCTATTTATATATAACCATCGTCTACAGGGTAC
>NW_027012783.1:0-18266 GCF_036934945.1 Oncorhynchus masou masou
CATTCTGTATCTGTATCTCTCTCTTCCAGATAGCCTGTTACTGTCTCTCTCCCTTCCAGACAGCCTGTTACTGTCTCTCTCCCTTCCAGACAGCCTGTTACTGTCTCTCTCCCTTCAGACAGCCTGTTACTGTCTCTCTCCCTTCCAGACAGCCTGTTATCTGTCTCTCCCTTCCAGACAGCATGTTACTGTCTCTCTCCCTTCAGACAGCCTGTATCTGTCTCTCCCTTCCAGACAGCCTGTATCTGTCTCTCTCCCTTCAGACAGCCCTGTATCTGTCTCTCTCCCTTCCAGACAGCATGTTACTGTCTCTCTCCTTCCAGACAGCCTGTTACTGTCTCTCTCCCTTCCAGACAGCCTGTATCTGTCTCTCTCCCTTCAGACAGCCTGACAGACAGCCTGTTACTGTCTCTCTCCCTTCCAGACAGCCTGTTACTGTCTCTCTCCCTTCCAGACAGCCTGTTACTGTCTCTCTCCCTTCAGACAGCCTGTTACTCTCTCTCTCCCTTCCAGACAGCCTGTTACTGTCTCTCTCCCTTCAGACAGCCTGTTACTGTCTCTCTCCCTTCCAGACAGCCCTGTTACTGTCTCTCTCCCTTCAGACAGCCTGTTACTGTCTCTCTCCCTTCCAGACAGCCTGTTACTGTCTCTCTCCCTTCCAGACAGCCTGTTACTGTCTCTCTCCCTTCCAGACAGCCTGTTACTGTCTATCTCCCTTCAGACAGCTGTATCTGTTACTGTCTCTCTCCCTTCCAGACAGCCTGTTACTGTCTCTCTCCCTTCAGACAGCCTGTTATCTGTCTCTCTCCCTTCCAGACAGCCTGTTACTGTCTCTCTCCCTTCCAGACAGCTGTCTCTCCCTTCCAGACAGCCTGTTACTGTCTCTCCTTCAGACAGCCTGTTACTGTCTCTCTCCCTTCCAGACAGCCTGTATCTGTCTCTCTCCCTTCTCAGACAGCGGTTATCTGTCTCTCTCCCTTCCAGACAGCCTGTTACTGTCTCTCTCCCTTCCAGACAGCCTGTTACTGTCTCTCTCCCTTCCAGACAGCATGTTACTGTCTCTCCCTTCAGACAGCCTGTTCTGTCTCTCCCTTCAGACAGCCTGTTCTGTCTCTCTCCCTTCCAGACAGCCTGTTACTGTCTCTCTCCCTTCCAGACAGCCTGTTACTGTCTCTCTCCCTTCCAGACAGCCTGTTACTGTCTCTCTCCCTTCCAGACAGCCTGTTACTGTCTCTCTCCCTTCCAGATAGCCTGTTACTGTCTCTCTCCCTTCCAGACAGCCTGTTACTGTCTCTCTCCCTTCCAGACAGACTGTTACTGTCTCTCTCCCTTCAGACAACCTGTTACTGCCTGTTACTGTCTCTCTCCCTTCCAGACAGCCTGTTACTGTCTCTCTCCCTTCCAGACAGCTGTTACTGTCTCTCTCCCTTCCAGACAGCCTGTATCTGTCTCTCCCTTCCAGACAGCCTGTTACTGTCTCTCTCCCTTCAGACAGCCTGTTACTGTCTCTCTCCTTCCAGACAGCCTGTTACTGTCTCTCCCTTCCAGACAGCCTGTTACTGTCTCTCTCCCTTCCAGACAGCCTGTTACTGTCTCTCTCCCTTCCAGACAGCCTGTTACTGTCTCTCTCCCTTCCAGACAGCCTGTATCTGTCTCTCTCCCTTCTGTTACTGTCTCTCCCTTCCAGACAGCCTGTATCTGTCTCTCTCCCTTCCAGACAGCCTGTTACTGTCTCTCTCCCTTCCAGACAGCCTGTTACTGTCTCTCTCCCTTCCAGACAGCCTGTTACTGTCTATCTCCCTTCCAGACAGCCTGTATCTGTCTCTCTCCCTTCAGACAGCATGACAGACAGCCTGTTACTGTCTCTCCCTTCCAGACAGCAGGTATCTGTCTCTCTCCCTTCCAGACAGCATGTTATCTGTCTCTCTCCCTTCAGACAGCATGTTACTGTCCTCTCTTCAGACAGCCTGTTACTGTCTCTCTCCTTCCAGACAGCATGTTCTGTCTCTCTCCCTTCCAGACAGCATGCCTCCCTTACTGTCTGTCTCTCCCTTCCAGACAGCCTGTCTCTCTCCCTTCAGACAGCCTGTCTCTCTCCCTTCTACTGTCTCTCTCCCTTCCAGACAGCATGTTATCTGTCTCTCTCCCTTCCAGACAGCCTGTTACTGTCTCTCTCCCTTCCAGACAGCCTGTTACTGTTACTGTCTCTCCCTTCCAGACAGCCTGTTCTGTCTCTCTCCCTTCCAGACAGCCTGTTACTGTCTCTCTCCCTTCCAGACAGCCTGTTACTGTCTCTCCCTTCAGACAGCCTGTTACTGTCTCTCTCCCTTCCAGACAGCCTGTTACTGTCTCTCTCCCTTCCAGACAGCATGTTACTGTCTCTCTCCCTTCCAGACAGCCTGTTACTGTCTCTCTCCCTTCCAGACAGCCTGTTACTGTCTCTCTCCCTTCCAGACAGCCTGTTACTGTCTCTCTCCCTTCCAGACAGACTGTTACTTGTCTGTCTCTCTCCCTTCCAGACAGCCTGTTACTGTCTCTCTCCCTTCCAGACAGCCTGTTACTGTCTCTCTCCCTTCCAGACAGCCTGTATCTGTCTCTCTCCTTCCAGACAGCCTGTTCTCTCTCCCTTCCAGACAGCATGTTACTGTCTCTCTCCCTTCCAGACAGCCTGTTACTCTCTCTCCCTTCCAGACAGCCTGTTACTGTCTCTCTCCCTTCCAGACAGCCTGTTACTGTCTCTCTCCCTTCCAGACAGCCTGTTACTGTCTCTCTCCCTTCCAGACAGCCTGTTACTGTCTCTCTCCCTTCCAGACAGCCTGTTACTGTCTCTCTCCCTTCCAGACAGCCTGTATCTGTCTCTCTCCCTTCCAGACAGCCTGTTACTGTCTCTCTCCCTTCCAGACTGCCTGTTACTGTCTCTCTCCCTTCCAGACAGCCTGTTACTGTCTCTCTCCCTTCCAGACTGTCTCTCCCTCCAGACAGCCTGTTACTCTCTCCCTTCCAGACAGCCTGTTCTGTCTCTCTCCCTTCCAGACAGCATGTTACTGTCTCTCTCCCTTCCAGACAGCCTGTATCTGTCTCTCTCCTTCCAGACAGCCTGTTCTCTCCCTTCCAGACAGCCTGTTACTGTCTCTCTCCCTTCCAGACAGCCTGTATCTGTCTCTCTCCCTTCCAGACAGCATGTTACTGTCTCTCTCCCTTCCAGACAGTCGGTATCTGTCTCTCTCCCTTCCAGACAGCATGTTACTGTCTCTCTCCCTTCCAGACAGCCTGTATCTGTCTCTCCCTTCCAGACACTGTCTCTCTCCCTTCCAGACAGCATGTTACTGTCTCTCTCCCTTCCAGACAGCCTGTTACTGTCTCTCTCCCTTCCAGACAGCCTGTTACTGTCTCTCTCCCTTCCAGACAGCCTGTTACTGTCTCTCTCCCTTCCAGACAGCATGTTACTGTCTCTCTCCCTTCCAGACAGCCGGTATCTGTCTCTCTCCCTTCCAGACAGCCTGTTACTGTCTCTCTCCCTTCCAGACAGCCTGTTACTGTCTCTCCTTCCAGACAGCCTCTGTCTCCCTTCCAGACAGCCTGTTACTGTCTCTCTCCTTCCAGACAGCCTGTTACTGTCTCTCTCCCTTCCAGACAGCCTGTTACTGTCTCTCTCCCAACCAGACAGCCTGTTACTGTCTCTCTCCCTTCCAGACAGCCGGTATCTGTCTCTCTCCCTTCTCTCTCCCTTCCAGACAGCCTGTTACTGTCTCTCTCCCTTCCAGACAGCATGTTACTGTCTCTCTCCCTTCCAGACAGCCTGTTACTGTCTCTCTCCCTTCCAGACAGCCTGTTACTGTCTCTCTCCCTTCCAGACAGCCTGTTACTGTCTCTCTCCCTTCCAGACAGCCTGTTACTGTCTCTCCCTTCCAGACAGCCTGTTACTGTCTCTCTCCCTTCCAGACAGCATGTTACTGTCTCTCTCCCTTCCAGACAGCCTGTTACTGTCTCTCTCCCTTCCAGACAGCCTGTTACTGTCTCTCTCCCTTCCAGACAGCCTGTTACTGTCTCTCTCCCTTCCAGACAGCCTGTTACTGTCTCTCTCCCTTCCAGACAGCCTGTTACTGTCTCTCTCCCTTCCAGACAGCCTGTTCTGTCTCTTCCCTTCAGACAGCCTGTCCAGACAGCCTGTTACTGTCTCTCTCCCTTCCAGACAGCCTGTTACTGTCTCTCTCCCTTCCAGACAGCCTGTACTGTCTCTCTCCCTTCCAGACAGCCTGTTACTGTCTCTCTCCCTTCCAGACAGCCTGTTACTGTCTCTCTCCCTTCCAGACAGCTGTTACTGTCTCTCTCCTTCCAGACAGCCTGTTACTGTCTCTCCCTTCCAGACAGCCTGTTAGCCTGTCTGTCTCTCTCCCTTCCAGACAGCCTGTTACTGTCTCTCTCCCTTCCAGACTGCCTGTTACTGTCTCTCTCCCTTCCAGACAGCCTGTTACTGTCTCTCTCCCTTCCAGACAGCCTGTATCTGTCTCTCTCCCTTCTCGACAGCCGGTATCTGTCTCTCTCCCTTCCAGACAGCCTGTTACTGTCTCTCTCCCTTCCAGACAGCCTGTTACTGTCTCTCTCCCTTCCAGACAGCCTGTTAGCCTGTTACTCTCTCTCCTTCAGACAGCCTGTTACTGTCTCTCTCCCTTCCAGACAGCATGTTATCTGTCTCTCTCCCTTCCAGACAGCCTGTTACTGTCTCTCTCCCTTCCAGACAGCCTGGTACTGTCTCTCTCCCTTCCAGACAGCCTGTTACTGTCTCTCGCCCTTCCAGACAGCCTGTTACTGTCTCTCTCCCTTCCAGACAGCCTGTTCTGTCTCTCTCCCTTCCAGACAGCCTGTTACTGTCTCTCTCCTTCCAGACAGCCTGTTACTGTCTCTCTCCCTTCCAGACAGCCTGTTACTGTCTCTCTCCCTTCCAGACAGCCTGTTACTGTCTCTCTCCCTTCCAGACTGCCTGTTACTGTCTCTCTCCCTTCCAGACTGCCTGTTACTGTCTCTCTCCCTTCCAGACAGCCTGTTTCTCTCCCTTCCAGACAGTCTGTCTCTCTCCCTTCCAGACAGCCTGTTACTGTCTCTCTCTTCAGACTGCCTGTTACTGTCTCTCTCCTTCAGACAGCCTGTTACTGTCTCTCTCCCTTCCAGACAGCCTGTTACTGTCTCTCTCCCTTCCAGACAGCCTGTTACTGTCTCTCTCCCTTCCAGACAGCCTGTACTGTCTCTCTCCCTTCAGACAGCCTGTACTGTCTCTCTCCCTTCCAGACAGCCTGTTACTGTCTCTCTCCCTTCCAGACAGCCTGTTACTGTCTCTCTCCCTTCCAGACAGCCTGTATCTGTCTCTCCCTTCCAGACAGCCTGTTACTGTCTCTCTCCCTTCCAGACAGCCTGTTACTGTCTCTCTCCCTTCCAGACAGCCTGTTACTGTCTCTCTCCCTTCCAGACAGCCTGTTAGTATCTGTCTCTCCCTTCCAGACAGCCTGTTACTGTCTCTCTCCCTTCCAGACAGCCTGTTACTGTCTCTCTCCCTTCCAGACAGCCTGTTACTGTCTTCCAGACAGCATGTTACTGTCTCCCTTCCAGACAGCCTGTTACTGTCTCTCTCCCTTCCAGACAGCCTGTTACTGTCTCTCTCCCTTCCAGACAGCCTGTTACTGTCTCTCTCCCTTCCAGACAGCCTGTTACTGTCTCTCTCCCTTCCAGACAGCCTGTTACTGTCTCTCTCCCTTCCAGACAGCCTGTTCTGTCTCTCTCCCTTCCAGACAGCCTGTTACTGTCTCTCTCCCTTCCAGACAGCCTGTTACTGTCTCTCTCCCTTCCAGACAGCCTGTTACTGTCTCTCTCCCTTCCAGACAGCCTGTTACTGTCTCTCTCCCTTCCAGACAGCCTGTTACTGTCTCTCTCCCTTCCAGACAGCCTGTTACTGTCTCTCTCCCTTCCAGACAGCCTGTATCTGTCTCTCTCCCTTCCAGACAGCCTGTTACTGTCTCTCTCCCTTCCAGACAGCCTGTATCTGTCTCTCTCCCTTCCAGACAGCCTGTTACTGTCTCTCTCCCTTCCAGACAGCCTGTTACTGTCTCTCTCCCTTCCAGACAGCCTGTTACTGTCTCTCTCCCTTCCAGACAGCATGTCCCTTCCAGACAGCCTGTTACTGTCTCTCTCCCTTCCAGACAGCATGTTACTGTCTCTCTCCCTTCCAGACAGCATGTTCTCTCTCCCTTCCAGACAGCATGTTACTGTCTCTCTCCCTTCTACTGTCTCTCTCCCTTCCAGACAGCCTGTTACTGTCTCTCTCCCTTCCAGACAGCATGTTACTGTCTCTCTCCCTTCCAGACAGCCTGTTACTGTCTCTCCCTTCCAGACAGCCTGTTACTGTCTCTCCCTTCCAGACAGCATGTTACTGTCTCTCTCCCTTCCAGACAGCCTGTTACTGTCTCTCTCCCTTCCAGACAGCCTTCCAGTTCTGTCTCTCTCCCTTCCAGACAGCCTGTTACTGTCTCTCTCCCTTCCAGACAGCATGTTACTGTCTCTCTCCCTTCCAGACAGCATGTTACTGTCTCTCTCCCTTCCAGACAGCCTGTTACTGTCTCTCTCCCTTCCAGACAGCATACTGTTACTGTCTCTCCCTTCCAGACAGCCTGTTACTGTCTCTCTCCCTTCCAGACAGCCTGTTACTGTCTCTCTCCCTTCCAGACAGCCTGTTACTGTCTCTCTCCCTTCCAGACAGCCTGTTACTGTCTCTCTCCCTTCCAGACAGCCTGTTACTGTCTCGCTCCCTTCCAGACAGCCTGTTACTGTCTCTCTCCCTTCCAGACAGCCTGTTACTGTCTCTCTCCCTTCCAGACAGCCTGTTACTGTCTCTCTCCCTTCCAGACAGCCTGTTACTGTCTCTCTCCCTTCCAGACAGCCTGTTACTGTCTCTCTCCCTTCCAGACAGCCTGTTACTGTCTCTCTCCCTTCCAGACAGCCTGTTACTGTCTCTCTCCCTTCCAGACAGCCTGTTACTGTCTCTCTCCCTTCCAGACAGCCTGTCTCTCTCCCTTCCAGACAGCCTGTTACTCTCTCTCCCTTCCAGACAGCCTGTTACTGTCTCTCTCCCTTCCAGACAGCCTGTTCTGTCTCTCCCTTCACTGTTCTGTCTCTCCCTTCCAGACAGCCTGTTACTGTCTCTCTCCCTTCCAGACAGCCTGTTACTGTCTCTCTCCCTTCCAGACAGCTGTCTGTCTCCCTTCAGACAGCTGTCTCTCTCCCTTCCAGACAGCCTGTTACTGTCTCTCTCCCTTCCAGACAGCCTGTTACTGTCTCTCTCCAGACAGCCCTTCCAGACAGCCTGTTACTGTCTCTCTCCCTTCAGACAGCATGTTACTGTCTTTCTCCCTTCCAGACAGCCTGTTCTGTCTCTCTCCTTCCAGACAGCCTGTTCTGTCTCTCTCCCTTCCAGACAGCCTGTTACTGTCTCTCTCCCTTCCAGACAGCCTGTTACTGTCTCTCCCTTCAGACCATGTTACTGTCTTCCAGACAGCCCTGTCTCTCTCCCTTCCAGACAGCCTGTTACTGTCTCTCTCCCTTCCAGACAGCCTGTTACTGTCTCTCTCCCTTCCAGACAGCCTGTTACTGTCTCTCTCCCTTCCAGACAGCCTGTTACTGTCTCTCTCCCTTCCAGACAGCCTCTGTCTCTCTCCCTTCCAGACAGCCTGTTACTGTCTCTCTCCCTTCAGACAGCCTGTCTGTCTCTCTCCCTTCCAGACAGCCTGTTACTGTCTATCTCCCTTCCAGACAGCCTGTTACTGTCTCTCTCCCTTCCAGACAGCCTGTTACTGTCTCTCTCCCTTCCAGACAGCCTGTTACTGTCTCTCTCCCTTCCAGACAGCCTGTTACTGTCTCTCTCCCTTCCAGACAGCCTGTTACTGCCTGTTACTGTCTCTCTCCCTTCCAGACAGCCTGTTACTGTCTCTCTCCCTTCCAGACAGCCTGTATCTGTCTCTCTCCTTCCAGACAGCCTGTTACTGTCTCTCTCCCTTCCAGACAGCCTGTTACTGTCTCTCTCCCTTCCAGACAGCCTGTTACTGTCTCTCTCCCTTCCAGACAGCCTGTTACTGTCTCTCTCCCTTCCAGACAGCCTGTATCTGTCTCTTCTCCCTTCTCAGACAGCCTGTTATCTGTCTCTCTCCCTTCCAGACAGCCTGTTACTGTCTCTCTCCCTTTCAGACAGCCTGTTACTGTCTCTCTCCCTCCAGACAGCCTGTTACTGTCTCTCCCTTCCAGACAGCCTGTTACTGTCCCCTTCCAGACAGCCTCTCTCCCTTCCAGACAGCCTGTATCTGTCTCTCTCCCTTCCAGACAGCCTGTATCTGTCTCTCTCCCTTCCAGACAGCCTGTTACTGTCTCTCTCCCTTCCAGACAGCCTGTTACTGTCTCTCTCCCTTCCAGACAGCCTGTATCTGTCTCTCTCCCTTCCAGACAGCCTGTTACTGTCTCTCTCCCTTCCAGACAGCCTGTTACTGTCTCTCTCCCTTCCAGACAGCCTGTTACTCTCTCCTTCTGTTACTGTCTCTCCCTTCCAGACAGCCTGTTACTGTCTCTCTCCTTCAGCCTGTTACTGTCCCTTCCAGACAGCCTGTTACTGTCTCTCTCCCTTCCAGACAGCCTGTTACTGTCTCTCTTCCAGACAGCATGTTACCCTTCCAGACAGCCTGTTACTGTCTCTCTCCCTTCCAGACAGCCTGTTACTGTCTCTCTCCCTTCCAGACAGCCTGTTACTGTCTCTCTCCCTTCCAGACAGCCTGTTACTGTCTCTCTCCCTTCCAGACAGCCTGTTACTGTCTCTCTCCCTTCCAGACAGCCTGTTACTGTCTCTCCCCAGACAGCCTGTTACTGTCTCTCTCCCTTCCAGACAGCCTGTTACTGTCTCTCTCCCTTCAGACAGACTGCCTGTTACTGTCTCTCTCCCTTCCAGACAGCCTGTTACTGTCTCTCTCCCTTCCAGACAGTACTCCAGACAGCCTGTTACTGTCTCTCTCCCTTCCAGACAGCCTGTTACTGTCTCTCTCCCTTCCAGACAGCCTGTTACTGTCTCTCTCCCTTCCAGACAGCCTGTTACTGTCTCTCTCCCTTCCAGACAGCATGTTACTGTCTCTCCCTTCCAGACAGCCTGTTACTGTCTCTCTCCCTTCCAGACAGCTGTTACTGTCTCTCTCCCTTCCAGACAGCCTGTTACTGTCTCTCTCCCTTCCAGACAGCCTGTTACTGTCTCTCTCCCTTCCAGACAGCCTGTTACTGTCTCTCCCTTCCAGACAGCCTGTTACTGTCTCTCTCCCTTCCAGACAGCACTGTTACTGTTCTGTCTCTCCCTTCCAGACAGCCTGTATCTGTCTCTCTCCCTTCCAGACAGCCATGTTACTGTCTCTCTCCCTTCCAGACAGCCTGTTACTGTCTCTCTCCCTTCCAGACAGCATGTTACTGTCTCTCTCCCTTCCAGACATGTTCCAGACACTGTTACTGTCTCTCCCTTCCAGACAGCATGTATCTGTCTCTCTCCCTTCCAGACAGCATGTTACTGTCTCTCTCCCTTCCAGACAGCATGTTACTGTCTCTCTCCCTTCCAGACAGCTGTTACTGTCTCTCTCCCTTCCAGACAGCCTGTTACTGTCTCTCTCCCTTCCAGACAGCCTGTTACTGTCTCTCTCCCTTCCAGACAGCATGTTACTGTCTCTCTCCCTTCCAGACAGCCTGTTATCTGTCTCTCTCCCTTCCAGACAGCCTGTTACTGTCTCTCTCCCTTCCAGACAGCCTGTTACTGTCTCTCTCCCTTCCAGACAGCCTGTTACTGTCTCTCTCCCTTCCAGACAGCCTGTTACTGTCTCTCTCCCTTCCAGACAGCCTGTTACTGTCTCTCTCCCTTCCAGACAGCCTGTTACTGTCTCTCTCCCTTCCAGACAGCCTGTTACTGTCTCTCTCCCTTCCAGACAGCCTGTTACTGTCTCTCTCCCTTCCAGACAGCCTGTATCTGTCTCTCTCCCTTCCAGACAGCCTGTTACTGTCTCTCTCCCTTCCAGACAGCCTGTTACTGTCTCTCTCCCTTCCAGACAGCCTGTTACTGTCTCTCTCCCTTCCAGACAGCCTGTTACTGTCTCTCTCCCTTCCAGACAGCCTGTTACTGTCTCTCTCCCTTCCAGACAGCCTGTTACTGTCTCTCTCCCTTCCAGACAGCCTGTTACTGTCTCTCTCCCTTCCAGACAGCCTGTTACTGTCTCTCTCCCTTCCAGACAGCCTGTTACTGTCTCTCTCCCTTCCAGACAGCCTGTTACTGTCTCTCTCCCTTCCAGACAGCCTGTTACTGTCTCTCTCCCTTCCAGACAGCCTGTTACTGTCTCTCTCCCTTCCAGACAGCCTGTTACTGTCTCTCTCCCTTCCAGACAGCATGTTACTGTCTCTCTCCCTTCCAGACTGCCTGTTACTGTCTCTCTCCCTTCCAGACAGCCTGTTACTGTCTCTCTCCCTTCCAGACAGCATGTTACTGTCTTTCTCCCTTCCAGACAGCCTGTTACTGTCTCTCTCCCTTCCAGACAGCCTGTTACTGTCTCTCCCTTCCAGACAGCATGTTACTGTCTCTCTCCCTTCCAGACAGCCTGTTACTGTCTATCTCCCTTCCAGACAGCCTGTTACTGTCTCTCTCCCTTTCCAGACAGCCTGTTACTGTCTCTCTCCCTTCCAGACAGCCTGTATCTGTCTCTCTCCCTTCTCAGACAGCCAGTATCTGTCTCTCTCCCTTCCAGACAGCCTGTACTGTCTCTCTCCCTTCCAGACAGCCTGTATCTGTCTCTCTCCCTTCCAGACAGCCTGTTACTGTCTCTCTCCCTTCCAGATAGCTGGTACAGACACCTGTTACTGTCTCTCTCCCTTCCAGACAGCCTGTTACTGTCTCTCTCCCTTCCAGACAGCCTGTTACTGTCTCTCTCCCTTCCAGACAGCCTGTTACTGTCTCTCTCCCTTCCAGACAGACTGTTACTGTCTCTCTCCCTTCCAGACAGCCTGTTACTGTCTCTCTCCCTTCCAGACAGCCTGTTACTGTCTCTCTCCCTTCCAGACAGCCTGTTACTGTCTCTCTCCCTTCCAGACAGCCTGTTACTGTCTCTCTCCCTTCCAGACTGCCTGTTACTGTCTCTCCCTTCCAGACAGCCTGTTACTGTCTCTCTCCCTTCCAGACAGCCTGTTACTGTCTCTCCCTTCCAGACAGCCTGTTACTGTCTCTCTCCCTTCCAGACAGCCTGTTACTGTCTCTCTCCCTTCCAGACAGCCTGTTACTGTCCAGACAGCCTCTGTCTCCCCTTCCAGACAGCCTGTTACTGTCTCTCTCCCTTCCAGACAGCCTGTTACTGTCTCTCTCCCTTCCAGACAGCCTGTTACTGTCTCTCTCCCTTCCAGACAGCCTGTTACTGTCTCTCTCCCTTCCAGACAGCCTGTTACTGTCTTTCTCCCTTCCAGACAGCCTGTTACTGTCTCTCTCCCTTCCAGACAGCATGTTACTGTCTCTCTCCTTCCAGACAGCATGTTACTGTCTTCCCTTCCAGACAGCCTGTTACTGTCTCTCTCCCTTCCAGACAGCCTGTTACTGTCTCTCTCCCTTCCAGACAGCATGTTACTGTCTCTCTCCCTTCCAGACAGCCTGTTACTGTCTCTCTCCCTTCCAGACAGCATGTTACTGTCTCTCTCCCTTCCAGACAGCATGTTACTGTCTTTCTCCCTTCCAGACAGCCTGTTACTGTCTCTCTCCCTTCCAGACAGCATGTTACTGTCTCTCTCCCTTCCAGACAGCCTGTTACTGTCTCTCTCCCTTCCAGACAGCATGTTACTGTCTCTCTCCCTTCCAGACAGCATGTTACTGTCTTTCTCCCTTCCAGACAGCCTGTTACTGTCTCTCTCCCTTCCAGACAGCATGTTACTGTCTCTCTCCCTTCCAGACAGCCTGTTACTGTCTCTCTCCCTTCCAGACAGCATGTTACTGTCTCTCTCCCTTCCAGACAGCCGGTATCTGTCTCGCTCCGATCCAGACAGCCTGTTACTGTCTCTCTCCCTTCCAGACAGCCTGTATCTGTCTCGCTCCCTTCCAGACAGCCTGTTACTGTCTCTCTCCCTTCGAGACATCCTGTTACTGTCTCTCTCCCTTCCAGACAGCCTGTTACTGTCTCTCTCCCTTCCAGACAGCCTGTTACTGTCTCTCTCCCTTCCAGACAGCCTGTTACTGTCTCTCTCCCTTCCAGACAGCCTGTTACTGTCTCTCTCCCTTCCAGACAGCCTGTTACTGTCTCTCTCCCTTCCAGACAGCCTGTTACTGTCTCTCTCCCTTCCAGACAGCCTGTTACTGTCTCTCTCCCTTCCAGACAGCCTGTTACTGTCTCTCTCCCTTCCAGACAGCCTGTTACTGTCTCTCTCCCTTCCAGACAGCCTGTTACTGTCTCTCTCCCTTCCAGACAGCCTGTTACTGTCTCTCTCCCTTCCAGACAGCCTGTTACTGTCTCTCTCCCTTCCAGACAGCCTGTTACTGTCTCTCTCCCTTCCAGACAGCCGGTATCTGTCTCTCTCCCTTCCAGACAGCCTGTTACTGTCTCTCTCCCTTCCAGACAGCATGTTACTGTCTCTCTCCCTTCCAGACAGCCGGTATCTGTCTCTCTCCCTTCCAGACAGCATGTTACTGTCTCTCTCCCTTCCAGACAGCCTGTTACTGTCTCTCTCCCTTCCAGACAGCCTGTTACTGTCTCTCTCCCTTCCAGACAGCCTGTTACAGCCTGTATCTGTCTCTCTCCCTTCCAGACAGCATGTTACTGTCTCTCTCCCTTCCAGACAGCCTGTTACTGTCTCTCCCTTCCAGACAGCCTGTTACTGTCTCTCTCCCTTCCAGACAGCCTGTTACTGTCTCTCTCCCTTCCAGACAGCCTGTTACTGTCTCTCTCCCTTCCAGACAGCATGTTACTGTCTCTCTCCCTTCCAGATAGCCTGTTACTGTCTCTCTCCCTTCCAGACAGCCTGTTACTGTCTCTCTCCCTTCCAGACAGCCTGTTACTGTCTCTCTCCCTTCCAGACAGCCTGTTACTGTCTCTCTCCCTTCCAGACAGCCTGTTACTGTCTCTCTCCCTTCCAGACAGCCTGTTACTGTCTCTCTCCCTTCCAGACAGCATGTTACTGTCTCTCTCCCTTCCAGACAGCCTGTTACTGTCTCTCTCCCTTCCAGACAGCCTGTTACTGTCTCTCTCTCTTCCAGACAGCCTGTTACTGTCTTTCTCCCTTCCAGACAGCCTGTTACTGTCTCTCTCCCTTCCAGACAGCCTGTTACTGTCTCTCCCTTCCAGACAGCCTGTTACTGTCTCTCTCCCTTCCAGACAGCCTGTTACTGTCTATCTCCCTTCCAGACAGCCTGTATCTGTCTCTCTCCCTTCCAGACAGCCTGTATCTGTCTCTCTCCCTTCTAGACAGCCGGTATCTGTCTCTCTCCCTTCCAGACAGCCAGTATCTGTCTCTCTCCCTTCCAGACAGCCTGTACCTGTCTCTCTCCCTTCTCGACAGCCTGTTACTGTCTTCCCTTCCGGTATCTGTCTCTCTCCCTTCCAGACAGCCTGTTACTGTCTCTCTCCCTTCCAGATAGCTGGTATCTGTCTCTCTCCCTTCCAGACAACCTGTTACTGTCTCTCTCCCTTCCAGACAGCCTGTTACTGTCTCTCTCCCTTCCAGACAGCCTGTTACTGTCTCTCTCCCTTCCAGACAGCCTGTTACTGTCTCTCTCCCTTCCAGACAGCCTGTTACTGTCTCTCTCCCTTCCAGACAGCATGTTACTGTCTCTCTCCCTTCCAGACTGCCTGTTACTGTCTCTCTCCCTTCCAGACAGCCTGTTACTGTCTCTCTCCCTTCCAGACAGCATGTTACTGTCTTTCTCCCTTCCAGACAGCCTGTTACTGTCTCTCTCCCTTCCAGACAGCCTGTTACTGTCTCTCTCCCTTCCAGACAGCCTGTTACTGTCTCTCTCCCTTCCAGACAGCCTGTTACTGTCTATCTCCCTTCCAGACAGCCTGTATCTGTCTCTCTCCCTTCTCGACAGCCGGTATCTGTCTCTCTCCCTTCCAGACAGCCTGTATCTGTCTCTCTCCCTTCTAGACAGCCAGTATCTGTCTCTCCCTTCCAGACAGCCTGTACCTGTCTCTCTCCCTTCTCGACAGGCCGGTATCTGTCTCTCTCCCTTCCAGACAGCCTGTTACTGTCTCTCTCCCTTCCTCTGTCTCTCTCCCTTCCAGACAGCCTGTTACTGTCTCTCTCCCTTCCAGACAGCCTGTTACTGTCTCTCTCCCTTCCAGACAGCCTGTTACTGTCTCTCTCCCTTCCAGACAGCCTGTTACTGTCTCTCTCCCTTCCAGACAGCCTGTTACTGTCTCTCTCCCTTCCAGACAGCCTGTTACTGTCTCTCTCCCTTCCAGACAGCCTGTTACTGTCTCTCTCCCTTCCAGACAGCCTGTTACTGTCTCTCTCCCTTCCAGACAGCCTGTTACTGTCTCTCTCCCTTCCAGACAGCCTGTTACTGTCTCTCTCCCTTCCAGACAGCCTGTTACTGTCTTTCTCCCTTCCAGACAGCCTGTTACTGTCTCTCTCCCTTCCAGACAGCCTGTTACTGTCTCTCTCCCTTCCAGACAGCCTGTTACTCTCTCTCCCTTCCAGACAGCCTGTTACTGTCTCTCTCCCTTCCAGACAGCCTGTTACTGTCTCTCTCCCTTCCAGACAGCCTGTTACTGTCTCTCTCCCTTCCAGACAGCCTGTTACTGTCTCTCTCCCTTCCAGACAGCCTGTTACTGTCTCTCTCCCTTCCAGACAGCCTGTTACTGTCTTTCTCCCTTCCAGACAGCCTGTTACTGTCTCTCTCCCTTCCAGACAGCCTGTTACTGTCTCTCTCCCTTCCAGACAGCCTGTTACTGTGTCTCTCCCTTCCAGACAGCCTGTATCTGTCTCGCTCCCTTCCAGACAGCATGTTACTGTCTCTCTCCCTTCCAGACAGCCTGTTACTGTCTCTCTCCCTTCCAGACAGCATGTTACTGTCTCTCTCCCTTCCAGACAGCATGTTACTGTCTTTCTCCCTTCCAGACAGCCTGTTACTGTCTCTCTCCCTTCCAGACAGCATGTTACTGTCTCTCTCCTTCCAGACAGCCTGTTACTGTCTCTCTCCCTTCCAGACAGCATGTTACTGTCTCTCTCCCTTCCAGACAGCCTGTTACTGTCTTTCTCCCTTCCAGACAGCCTGTTACTGTCTCTCTCCCTTCCAGACAGCATGTTACTGTCTCTCTCCCTTCCAGACAGCCTGTTACTGTCTCTCTCCCTTCCAGACAGCATGTTACTGTCTCTCTCCCTTCGGTATCTGTCTCGCTCCCTTCCAGACAGCCTGTTACTGTCTCTCTCCCTTCCAGACAGCCTGTACTGTCTCTCTCCCTTCCAGACAGCCTGTTACTGTCTCTCTCCCTTCCAGACAGCCTGTTACTGTCTCTCTCCCTTCCAGACAGCCTGTTACTGTCTCGCTCCTTCCAGACAGCCTGTTACTGTCTCTCTCCCTTCCAGACAGCCTGTTACTGTCTCTCTCCCTTCCAGACAGCCTGTTACTGTCTCTCTCCCTTCCAGACAGCCTGTTACTGTCTCTCTCCCTTCCAGACAGCATGTTACTGTCTCTCTCCCTTCCAGACAGCCTGTTACTGTCTCTCTCCCTTCCAGACAGCCTGTTACTGTCTCTCTCCCTTCCAGACAGCATGTTACTGTCTCTCTCCCTTCCAGACAGCATGTTACTGTCTCTCTCCCTTCCAGACAGCCGGTATCTGTCTCTCTCCCTTCCAGACAGCCTGTTACTGTCTCTCTCCCTTCCAGACAGCATGTTACTGTCTCTCTCCCTTCCAGACAGCCGGTATCTGTCTCTCTCCCTTCCAGACAGCCTGTTACTGTCTCTCTCCCTTCCAGACAGCATGTTACTGTCTCTCTCCCTTCCAGACAGCCGGTATCTGTCTCTCTCCCTTCCAGACAGCCTGTTACTGTCTCTCTCCCTTCCAGACAGCCTGTTACTGTCTCTCTCTCTTCCAGACAGTCGGTATCTGTCTCTCTCCCTTCCAGACAGCCTGTTACAGTCTCTCTCCCTTCCAGACAGCATGTTACTGTCTCTCTCCCTTCCAGATAGCCTGTTACTGTCTCTCTCCCTTCCAGACAGCCTGTTACTGTCTCTCTCCCTTCCAGACAGCCTGTTACTGTCTCTCTCCCTTCCAGACAGCCTGTTACTGTCTCTCTCCCTTCCAGACAGCATGTTACTGTCTCTCTCCCTTCCAGATAGCCTGTTACTGTCTCTCTCCCTTCCAGACAGCCTGTTACTGTCTCTCTCCCTTCCAGACTGCCTGTTACTGTCTCTCTCCCTTCCAGACAGCCTGTTACTGTCTCTCTCCCTTCCAGACAGCCTGTTACTGTCTCTCTCCCTTCTAGACAGCCTGTTACTGTCTCTCTCCCTTCCAGACAGCATGTTACTGTCTCTCTCCCTTCCAGACTGCCTGTTACTGTCTCTCTCCCTTCCAGACAGCCTGTTACTGTCTCTCTCCCTTCCAGACAGCATGTTACTGTCTTTCTCCCTTCCAGACAGCCTGTTACTGTCTCTCTCCCTTCCAGACAGCCTGTTACTGTCTCTCTCCCTTCCAGACAGCATGTTACTGTCTCTCTCCCTTCCAGACAGCCTGTTACTGTCTATCTCCCTTCCAGACAGCCTGTATCTGTCTCTCTCCCTTCTCGACAGCCGGTATCTGTCTCTCTCCCTTCCAGACAGCCTGTATCTGTCTCTCTCCCTTCTCGACAGCCAGTATCTGTCTCTCTCCCTTCCAGACAGCCTGTACCTGTCTCTCTCCCTTCTCGACAGCCGGTATCTGTCTCTCTCCCTTCCAGACAGCCTGTTACTGTCTCTCTCCCTTCCAGATAGCTGGTATCTGTCTCTCTCCCTTCCAGACAACCTGTTACTGTCTCTCTCCCTTCCAGACAGCCTGTTACTGTCTCTCTCCCTTCCAGACAGCCTGTTACTGTCTCTCTCCCTTCCAGACAGCCTGTTACTGTCTCTCTCCCTTCCAGACAGCCTGTTACTGTCTCTCTCCCTTCCAGACAGCCTGTTACTGTCTCTCTCCCTTCCAGACAGCCTGTTACTGTCTCTCTCCCTTCCAGACAGCCTGTTACTGTCTCTCTCCCTTCCAGACAGCCTGTTACTGTCTCTCTCCCTTCCAGACAGCCTGTTACTGTCTCTCTCCCTTCCAGACAGCCTGTTACTGTCTCTCCCTTCCAGACAGCCTGTTACTGTCTCTCTCCCTTCCAGACAGCCTGTTACTGTCTCTCTCCCTTCCAGACAGCCTGTTACTGTGTCTCTCCCTTCCAGACAGCCTGTTACTGTCTCTCTCCCTTCCAGACAGCCTGTTACTGTCTCTCTCCCTTCCAGACAGCCTGTTACTGTCTCTCTCCCTTCCAGACAGCCTGTTACTGTCTCTCTCCCTTCCAGACAGCCTGTTACTGTCTCTCTCCCTTCCAGACAGCCTGTTACTGTCTTTCTCCCTTCCAGACAGCCTGTTACTGTCTCTCCCTTCCAGACAGCCTGTTACTGTCTCTCTCCCTTCAGACCAGACAGCCTGTTCTGTCTCTCTCCCTTCCAGACAGCCTGTTACTGTCTCTCTCCCTTCCAGACAGCCTGTTACTGTCTCTCTCTCCCTTCCAGACAGCCTGTTACTGTCTCTCTCCCTTCCAGACAGCCTGTTACTGTCTCTCTCCCTTCCAGACAGCCTGTTACTGTCTCTCTCTCTTCCAGACTGCCTGTTACTGTCTCTCTCCCTTCCAGACAGCCTGTTACTGTCTCTCTCCCAACCAGACAGCCTGTTACTGTCTCTCCCTTCCAGACAGCCTGTTACTGTCTCTCTCCCCTTCCCTGTTACTGTCTCTCTCCCTTCCAGACAGCCTGTTACTGTCTCTCTCCCTTCCAGACAGCCTGTTACTGTCTCTCTCCCTTCCAGACAGCCTGTTACTGTCTCTCTCCCCTTCCAGACAGCCTGTTACTGTCTCTCCCTTCCAGACAGCCTGTTACTGTCTCTCTCCCTTCCAGACAGCCTGTTACTGTCTCTCCCTTCCAGACAGCCTGTTACTGTCTCTCTCCCTTCCAGACAGCCTGTTCCAGACAGCCTGTTACTCTCTCCCTTCCAGACAGCCTGTTACTGTCT
>NW_027012784.1:0-18265 GCF_036934945.1 Oncorhynchus masou masou
CACCATCCATTTTTTATTTCTATTTGCCATACATTTTTCAACTGTGCTGTGATGCTTCACAAAGGTACTGAACCTTTCTATTCTCATAGCTTCTACAGATTGTAAATTAAAGATTAAATGTTTTGCTAAAATAATTACTATATTATTGATCGATTGACTATGACTTTTCAAACCACCCAGTATTGCTATCTACAGAGTTAGTTCTAAGTTACAATTCTTCAGCCATTCCTGGACCTGTGACCGAAAACGAGCTACATATGGACAGTACCAAAATAAATGATCTAATGACTGCCTCCTCGCAGCGAATTCTGCAGAGCTGGGAAGATTGTATCCCCCATATATATATCATTCTATTGGTTGCAAGAATTTTGTATAATAATTTAAATAGAAAAATGTGAAGTTTTGTATCCACCGTCATTTTGCGTGTCAATTCATAAACCATATGCTATGGAATCGGTACGACCAACATCTCTTCCCAACTATTTTGCAATGTATATTGCACAGTTGTCTATTTTTTGGTCCTCAAATGAAATTGGTATATATTTTTATTTATCAACATTTTCTTTAATTATTTTTGGTCTTTAATGCAGGGCCGACAGACAAGTTCCTTACTTTTTCCCCCTTCCACTTGCCTCTTCCATTTTTGTGGGAATGCTGCAATTAATTGGTTGTAATTTTGGGTAGAGCAGACATTTATATATTTGGGTTAGCTGTGTCATGACGTTGCCCTCTTTGGGTATAGCAAGCCCCCTTCCCCCTCTTCCTGCCTCCCCCTTTCCTCCTTCAGCTAGGCTGCTGTGGTCAGAGAGACGTCGAAAATTCCTGAGGATCTCCTCATGGACACACAGTATAGAGAGAGTAAATTTTCATAGAGAACAAAGTAATTCCTTCCACCTCACAGAACTTGAGGTACGAACAAATTTAATGTTCGGAGAAAGTATAAAAGATTGGTGAAGAATCCAGCTACGACCTCGTCATTTGTTACAACTTGGGGAAGCTCATGGGAGACGGTGTGGCCACATTACCATAACACTGTTTATATAATAGCCTCAGATATGAGGTTTACATCTAATTGTTGTATAAGATGAATGAGTGAGTATGATACTGTTTACACAATTTTACAATGTGATTTTGGACTATTTAATGAAGGAAAACTCAAAAAGGGAATTGGAGTTAACTAAATCCGAGGACCGCCGCTGAGCCCAGTTAAGGTCAGGCGTCCTGGGACAGCCCTTTTCTGCAATTCCGAATAAAACCTAACTTTGAGAAATTATCACCAGACCATGTTTTTCTTCATTAGGAGAGGACAAATGTTGTAGACCATTGCTGAATCTTTTAACCATACCACGTGGTTAAACTCTTAGACTATCGATACCGATAGAATAAGAACAAGTCTTTGATATTAATTACTAGTCTGCAGCTAGGAATTCGGTATCATTGAAGCCGAAGAACGACAACCGCCCGAACGACAACCCGAAACATCCATTCTATAACGATGCAAATGAATGTCACTCTGAACTATCCACTATAACCACGACAGGGGAGAGATGGACAATTCTACAAAAGAAACAAACTTTTCACCAGCGATCAAGACGACACACTGAGCGTAAATATATATATTGATTGCAATTGTTCCTGAATTAGTGAGCGTTCATGTGCAAAGGATTAGCATTTCAATTGTTATAATTATCACTCTGTAGTGACTTCTTAGTCGACCCCCACTTCCCCTTTTGTCTAACAAGCCGCCATGCCGGTTTAGCCCACTAGGGCACATTCTCCTATCATTTCTTGTAACCACATTTACCTTGTTTGTTTATGCATTTCTGTGAATTACTTAGTAATAAATACATTTTTTTATATAATTGATGTATGGATGACTCATAGTGAAGACTGGGTCCGTGCAGGTAACCAACAATTTACAACAAATTATAACCTTGTAATCTGAATATTTTTCCTTGGTGCCCAGACTTCCTAATTAATTACAGTTACATGATTAATCAGTTGATCGCGTAATACTAATTACAGAGAATCTTTGATAAAAACTATAAGTCTTCAATTTAATGATATTAAAGACACGACAGCTGCATGTGTGACATAACTCCACCAGTCCTGTTTATGATATAATTTACAAAGATTATACATTTTTTAAACATTATATCAAAAAATAAGTTACATTTTTTTACCAGTTAGTGCATTTGAGTTTATTTAGAATATTTGTTGTATTATTTGTTTTGTCTTTTCAGGTGTATTAAACCGAAATTGCAACCACTTTCTAAGGCTTGTTTGAAAAAATCTATACTTTTTGGAGATGATTCCTTTTTCAAATAACCAAATTGTATCTGGTAAAACACAATTTTTTTTCCAGAAGTTTTCTAAGGGTTGGAAACAGGCTGATTGGTCGGCTATTTGAGCCAGTAAAGGGGGCTTAAATATTCTTGGGTAGCAGAATGACTTTAGCTTCCTTCCATGTCTGAGGGCACAAGTTCTATAGTTTGCTTAAATTGACGATGTGGCAAAGAGGAGTTGGAATCTCATCTGCTATTATCCTCAGTAATTTTCCATCCAGACTGTCAGACCCCGGTGGCTTGTCATTGTTGATAGACAACAATCATTTTTCACCTCTTCCACACTGATTTTACGGAATTCCAAAGTACAATTCTTGTCTTTCATAATTTGGTCCGATATACTTGGATGTGTAGTGTCAGCCTTTGTTTTTAAGTTTGCTTATCTTGCCAATGAAAAAGTAATTAAAGTAGTTTGCAATATCAGTGGGCTTTGTGATGAATGAGTTATCTGATTCAATAAAAAAAAGGAGCAGTGTTGGCTTTTTTTCCAAAAATGTAATTTAAGGTGCCCCAAAGCTTTTTACTATCATTTTTTATATAATTTATTTTTGTTTCAATGTGTAGTTTATGTTTATTTAGTTTAGTCACATGATTTCTTAATTTGCAGTACGTTTGCCAATCAGTTGGGCTGCCAGACTTAATTGCCATAACTTTTGCCACATCCCTCTCAACAATACAATAGTTTTATTCCTCATCATTCCAAGGGGATTTATCCGTTTTTGCAGTCATTTATGTAATGGGTGCTTATTAGTAACTGGAATAAGTCGTTTAATAAATGCGTCAAGTGCAGCGTCTGGTTGCTCCTCATTACACACCACAGACCAGCAAATATTCTTTACATCAGCATATGAATCACTACAAAACATTTTGTATGACTTCTCATACACTATATGAGCTCCAGCCTTTGGAGCTTTGGTTTTCCTAGATATGGCTATTATATTGTAATCACTACACCTATGGATTTGGATATTACGTTAAAGCAAATATCTGCAGCGTTAGTAAAAATGTGATCAATACATGTTGATGATTTAATACCTGTGTTGTTTGTAACTACCCTGGTAGGTTGACTGACAACCTGATCCAGGTTGCAGAAACTGGTTACAGTTTGAGGTTTTTTCCTGAATGGGCAGCTTGATGATAGCCAGTCAATATTTAAATCACCCAGAAATATACTTCTCTCTTGATTTCACATACATTATCAAGCATTTCACACATATTATCCAGATACTGACTGTTAGCAATAGATGGTCTATAGCAGCTAAATACTGTTGAAGTAATATGGCTACAGGTTCATCTGCTTCACCTAAAGCTTCGCCTAAAGCCCATTGTTGTGGGATTAGATTGTCCCTAAGCTTTACAGGAATGTGGTTCTGAATAAAGACCGCAACACCGCCTCCATTGGCATTTCGGTCTTTTCGGTAGATATTATATCCCTGCATTGCTACCACTGTGTCATCAAAGGTATTATCTAGGTGAGTTTCAGAGATAGTCAGAATATCAATGTCATCTGTTACAAGCAAGTTATTGACTTCATGGACCTTGTTTCTTAGGCTACATATGTTAATATGGAATATTTTTTAGCACATTTCTGGGTTGCTGATTGGTTTTAATGCTTTATTGAGAAGCTTATCAGAGGTAGACTTACTCATGTTATTTACATTGGAACTGATAGTGCAGGGTGAGCTGCATAAAGTGGTCTTCCTACTATTGCACACCGCCTCAGTGCTGACAGTGTAACTCTGGTTAATAGGCTCATGATTACTGCTTACTATAGCTGTAGGATAAACAGATGTATTCAGTGCAATTAGGAGTACATGAATTCAATTACTTCCATTGTGTTTGCCAATGCCCCTAAGATCATGTACATTTCATGCAGCATTGTGACGACTCATTGTCACAATGGTAGGGATTAACTGAGCTGATCTTTGATCATTTGCCAGTCATTGTTTCAACGCAACCTTGAAATGCGTGGACAGAGTTCAGGAGCCAAGATGATTTGGATGGACTCCATCATTCCTGTAGAGTATCTTCTGTTTCCAGAAGGTGTCAAACTTATCAGTAAAAGTGATTCCAGCAGAGCTACAGTAGTCTTTTAGCCAGATGTGGAATGCCAGCAGTCTGCTGAATCTTTTACACCCGCGGACCAACGATGGTACTGGACCTGAAATTATTGCCTGTTTTTTGAAGTCTTTTAATGCTAAAATCAGTTCTTTAAAATCTATTTTCAAATTTTCCGAGATAGCTCTTCTGATGTCGTTTGACCCCACAAGGACTACGACAGTGTCAGCTCCCCACATCTGTGGTAGAATGATCGGAAGCAGCCTTGTTGTGTCCTGTACTCGTGTGCCTGGTTAGCACAGGGTTTTTGCCTAGGGGACCGAGATGTTTCTCACTACCTATGATGACAGCTGGTGATGTTGAATGTACATTAGTAGTATTAGTAACCAACTAACTTTAGGACCGGTCTCTCAAACAGCCTCACGGTCTGGTGAGGCTGGGAGCTCCGAGGATCTGACCCGAAGTAGAAGCCACCAGAGACGGAGACAGAAACTAGGACGAAGACACAGGTACCTCCAGATCTGATCTTGTGAAATGCACAATGACTATGCCACTTAGCTAAGAGTGATGTGAATAATCAGGTCAATAAACTTAGCGTAGTAAGTTAATAATACTGCCTGGCAAGTTCAATGTATTAGTAGCCAACTAACGTTAGATAGATAGCGAACATATCGGTACCTGATGTTTGTAAGGATAGCTGTTAAGGGAATTTTTATCAACGATGACTAATTATGTATACATTTCAATTAGGACTGACTAATCAGAATACTATTATGTTACTGTATATGTACTAATCAGAATACTATTATGTTACTGTATATGTATGAATTTTCTTTTTAATCCTCATACTGAATATAATGTGTGTAAATATAATCAAGAATTAGAACAATGACTGTCTGTACCTTGGTAGAAATTAATGAACTATATCGCCAGACTGGCTAGAATGCTTATCTACACTGGCTGACCTTGGCTCTAGGCGAGGTGGGAAGGCTTGAGAACTATAGAGCCTTTCTACCAGTGTCAAGAAGAGACGGAACATTTAGAAAACGCTGACGTCATTTTCAGTTTATAACCTGTGGTAAAATGTGTGAGCGGTACTCACGAGAATAAACGCAGCTGGTTGATTTCAAAGGCTGGTCTCTGTACATTTTACACCAATAAAGGGTCTTACAACCTCTTATGAATAGACAGAGTGTTTGATTTGAATTGGGTATTAAAACAGAGGAATTTAATTCCTGTAACAATAACGTACCTAACAAATTCTCAGCCAACATAACGTGTAACGTAACTTTGAAAAGTCATTACTTTATTACAATGCTCAACATTTTCTTATCATTTTTCATAATTAGTTAATGCAATGAATTTGTATCCGCTTTCGTCAGACTTCGGCTGCATATTGTCCACCATTATGGGCCCTAAAAGCACAGAAATTGGGTCAACTGCATGTATACTTCGTATTTTGGCGGAATCTAGTGCGACATCAGGGAACATTTGGCATACTAACTATATACATACTTTGACCAATTGACATACTATATACTCAATTCACATCACAAATAGTATGGTTAGTGAGGTTAGTATGAGTTTCAAATACAGCTACTGTCTGTGATTTATTTAGAATTCAAGGCATACTTAACCAGCATGCTACCACAGCATTCTGCAGCGATACACCATCCCATTTTGATTCCGCTTAGTTGGACTATCATTTTTTTTTCAACAGGACAATGACCCAAAACACACCTCCAGGCTGTGTAAGGGCTATTTGACCAAGAAGGAGAGTGATGGAGTTCTGCATCCAATGAAATGGTCTCCACAATCACCTGACCTCAACCCAATTGAGATGGTTTGGGATGAGTTGGACCGAAAAGCGAAGGAATAGCAGCAAACACGTGCTCAGCATATGTGGGAACTCCTTCAAGACTGTTGGATAAGCATTCTAGGTGAAGATGGTTGTGAGAATAACAAGATTGTGCAAAGCTGTCATCAAGGCAAAGGGTGGCTACTTTGAAGAATCTCAAATATAAAATATATGTGACTCACCACGGCAGAGGACTCTGGTAAGACCAGAGGAGGTGGTTGTCTGCACTGAGCAGAGGCTGCAAGGCTGCTGGTCCTGATGGCGTCCCCAGCCGTGTGCTCAGAGTATGTGCTGGGCAGCTGGCCGAGGTCTTCACTGACATTTTCAACCTGTCACTGGCCCAGACGGTTGTCCCCACTTGCTTTAAGTCCGCAACATTGCGCCAGTGCAGAAGCAGATGACCGCATCAAGCCTGAATGACATCCGACCTGTTGCACTCACCCCCAAGATCATGAAGTGCTTGAATTGTCACCCAAGATCCTGGTGAACTTTTACCGCTGCACGGTCGAGAGCATTCTGACTAGCTGTTCCACAGAGTGGTTTGGTGGATGCTCCGTGGCCGACGGAAGGCCCTTCAACGGGTGGTGAAAACCACCCAGCACATCACTGATGCCCAGCTCCCTGCCATCGTAGACTTCCAGTGCATGCTGTGTCTGTGTAGGGAGCGCTGCATCATCATGGACCCTTCACATCCATGTCACAAACTGTTTTCCTCCTACCACCAAGCAGGCGCTACTGGTATCCACGTTCCCACATGAAACAGGCTCAAAAACAGTTTCTTTCCAGCTACTATAACCCCCTCTGTGACACGACATTAGCCATATCCACCCGCCCACCGCTTAGTACTGCCTCTCAGGGACCTTGTTGCATTACTCTCTTTGCAATCTTCACAGTACTACTGAACTCTGACTTTGCTTTGCAAAGTCTGATTAAGGGCATTAGTTAGTTGTACATGTACATGTCTACCTCGGTAACCTCATAAAATCTAATATAGCAAAATTTGAATTTCAGTTTTTTACATTGGATAACAGTGGAGACTCAGAACTGCAAAATTGCATATCATACATGCCATTTTTGAGGAACAATGGCAAAGTAATTCTACTTTAAATGTTCACACACTTGTAAACTCTATTTTGAGCAAGGGGCCTACTAGAGAGCTCTCCTTTGTCTACACCCATTCAACATTGTTCACACCCTCTTAAGCCAGCCCCACCCATCTATTTATGAATTCACATGAGGTCATGTGCTAAAGACTAAAAGTGGTAGTATCCTACAATAAGGAAAAAAATCCAGGTAAACCGAAAGTGTCCAGATAAAAATATTTCAGAAATAAATTGATTGGTCATGTGAAATAAATGCTATAACCCCCAGACACATCCAGTGGTGGAAAACGTACAAAATTGTCATGCTTGAGTAAAAATATAATTTCAAATTATTTTATATTAAACAAGAATGCACAATTGTATTTTTTTAAAGCCATGGGTACAATGTACTTATATATTTTTACTTTGATACTTATCATTTCCACTTCCTTATATTAAGCAAACCAGACGTTACAATCATATTATTTTTTATTGATGGATAGCCAGGGGCACACTGCAACACTCCAACATCATTTACAAATGAAGCATTTGTGTTTAGTGAGTCTGCCAGATCAGAGGCAGTATGGATGACCAGGGATGTTATCTTGATACGTGTTTGAATTTGACAATTTTGGGTGTCAAGAAAAATGTATGGAGCAAAAAGTACATTATTTTCTTTATGAATGCAGTGAAGTAAAAGTTGCTAAAAACATAAATAGTAAAGTAATGTACAGATGCCACAAAAAAAATACTTAAATTGTCAGGGGCACAAGTCAGGGGTAAACTTGGTGTGGCCTGTGATCAGGAAGTGAAGGTCCAGATTGTGGTGGAGCTTGTGCATGGTCCATCAGGCATAATACCAGAGCACAAGCTTGTTCTTGTTTTGGCCTCTGCAGTTATCACAGCTCCATAGTTGAAGAAATGGTGCATGTGGTTGTTTTGGCCAGCTCTCTTTTTTGACTAATGTATGACTGGTGGATTAGGTGTGTTCTAAATCAAATCAAATGTATTTATAAAGCCCTTCTTACATTAGCTGATATCTCAAAGTGCTGTACAGAAACCCAGCCTAAAACCCCAAACAGCAAGCAATGCAGGTGTAGAAGCACGGTGGCTAAGAAAAACTCCCTAGAAAGGCCAGAACCTAGGAAGAAACCTAGAGAGGAACCAGGCTATGAGGGGTGGCCAGTCCTCTTCTGTCGGCGCCGGTCTACTTCCGGCGCCGACAGAGATGGCCGCCTCGCTTCGCGTTCTAGGAAACTATGCAGTTTTTGTTTTTTACGTGTTATTTCTTACATTAGTACCCCAGGTCATCTTAGGTTTCATTACATACAGCCGAGAAGAACTACTGTATATAAGATCAGCGTCAACTCACCATCAGTACGACCAAGAATATGTTTTTCGCGAAGCGGATCCTGTGTTCTGCCTTACAAACAAGACAACGGAATGGATCGCATGCAGCGACCCAAAAAAACGACTCCGAAAAAGAGGGAAACATGGCGGTCTTCTGGTCAGACTACGGAGACGGGCACATCGTGCCCCACTTCCTAGCATTCTTCTTGCCAATGTCCAGTCTCTTGACAACAAGGTTGATGAAATCCAAGCAAGGGTAGCATTCCAGAGGGACATCAGAGACTGTAACGTTCTGTGCTTCACGGAAACATGGCTAACTGGAGAGACGCTCTCGGATGCGGTGCAGCCAGCGGGTTTCTCCACACATCGCGCCGACAGAAACAAACACCTTTCTGGTAAGAAGAGGGGTGGGGGTGTATGCCTTATGGCTAACGAGGCATGGTGCGATGAAAGAAACATACAGGAACTCAAATTCTTCTGTTCACCTGATTTAGAATTCCTCACAATCAAATGTAGACCGCATTATCTACCAAGAGAATTCTCTTCGATTATAATCACAGCCGTATATATCCCCCCCAAGCAGACACATCGATGGCTCTGAACGAACTTTATTTAACTCTTTGCAAACTGGAAACCATTTATCCGGAGGCTGCATTCATCGTTGTTGGGGATTTTAACAAGGCTAATCTGAAAACAAGACTCCCTAAATTTTATCAGCATATCGATTGCGCAACCAGGGGCGGAAAAACCTTGGATCACTGTTACTCTAACTTCAGCGACGCATATAAGGCCTTGCCCCGCCCCCCTTTCGGAAAAGCTGACCACGACTCCATTTTGCTGATACCTGCCTACAGACAAAAGCTAAAAAAAGAAGCTCCCACGCTGAGGTCTGTCCAACGCTGGTCCGACCAAGCTGACTCCACACTCCAAGACTGCTTCCATCATGTGGACTGGGACATGTTTCGTATTGCGTCAAATAACAACATTGACGAATACGCTGATTCGGTGTGCGAGTTCATTAGAACGTGCGTTGAAGATGTCGTTCCCATAGTAACGATTAAAACATTCCCTAACCAGAAACCTTGGATTGATGGCATCATTCGCGTGAAACTAAAAGCGCGAACCACTGCTTTCAATCAGGGCAAGGTGTCTGGTAACATGACTGAATACAAACAATGCAGCTATTCCCTCCGTAAGGCTATCAAACAAGCTAAGCGTCAGTACAGAGACAAAGTGGAATCCCAATTCAACAGCTCAGACACAAGAGGCATGTGGCAGGGTCTACAGTCAATCACGGACTACAGGAAGAAATCCAGCCCAGTCACGGACCAGGATGTCTTGCTCCCAGGCAGACTAAATAACTTTTTTGCCCGCTTTGAGGTCAATACAGTGCCACTGACACGGCCTGCAACGGAAAAATGCGGTCTCTCCTTCACTGCAGCCGAGGTGAGTAAAACATTTAAACGTGTTAACCCTCGCAAGGCTGCAGGCCCAGACGGCATCCCCAGCCGCGCCCTCAGAGCATGCGCAGACCAGCTGGCTGGTGTGTTTACGGACATATTCAATCAATCCCTATATCAGTCTGCTGTTCCCACATGCTTCAAGAGGGCCACCATTGTTCCTGTTCCCAAGAAAGCTAAGGTAACTGAGCTAAACGACTACCGCCCCGTAGCACTCACTTCCGTCATCATGAAGTGCTTTGAGAGACTAGTCAAGGACCATATCACCTCCACCCTACCTGACACCCTAGACCCACTCCAATTTGCTTACCGCTCAAATAGGTCCACAGACGATGCAATCTCAACCACACTGCACACTGCCCTAACCCATCTGGACAAGAGGAATACCTATGTGAGAATGCTGTTCATCGACTACAGCTTGGCATTCAACACCATAGTACCCTCCAAGCTCGTCATCAAGCTCGAGACCCTGGGTCTCGACCCCGCCCTGTGCAACTGGGTACTGGACTTCCTGACGGGCCGCCCCCAGGTGGTGAGGGTAGGTAACAACATCTCCTCCCCGCTGATCCTCAACACTGGGGCCCCACAAGGGTGCGTTCTGAGCCCTCTCCTGTACTCCCTGTTCACCCACGACTGCGTGGCCACGCACGCATCCAACTCAATCATCAAGTTTGCGGACGACACAACAGTGGTAGGCTTGAGTACCAACACGACGAGACGGCCTACAGGGAGGAGGTGAGGGCCCTTGGAGTGTGGTGTCAGGAAAATAACCTCACACTCAACGTCAACAAAACTAAGGAGATGATTGTGGACAACAGGAAACAGCAGAGGGAACACCCCCTATCCACATCGATGGAACAGTAGTGGAGAGAGTAGCAAGTTTTAAGTTCCTCGGCATACACATCACAGACAAACTTAATTGTTCCACTCACACAGACAGCATCGTGAAGAAGGCGCAGCAGCAGCCTCTTTAACCTCAGGAGGCTGAAGAAATTTGGCTTGTCACCAAAAGCACTCACAAACCTCTACAGATGCACAATCGAGAGCATCCTGGTGGGCTGTATCACCGCCTGGTACGGCAACTGCTCCGCCCTCAACCGTAAGGCTCTCCAGAGGGTAGTGAGGTCTGCACAACGCATCACCGGGGCAAACTACCTGCCCTCCAGGACACCCTACACCACCCGATGTTACAGGAAGGCCATAAAGATCATCAAGGACATCAACCACCCGAGCCACTGCCTGTTCACCCCGCTATCATCCAGAAGGCGAGGTCAGTACAGGTGCATCAAAGCTGGGACCGAGAGACTGAAAAACAGCTTCTATCTCAAGGCCATCAGACTGTTAAACAGCCACCACTAACATTGAGTGGCTGCTGCCAACACACTGACACTGACTCAACTCCAGCCACTTTAATAATGGGAATTGATGGGAAATGATGTAAATATATCACTAGCCACTTTAAACAATGCTACCTTATATAATGTTACTTACCCTACATTATTCATCTCATATGCATACGTATATACTGTACTCTATATCATCAACTGCATCCTTATGTAATACATGTATCACTAGCCACTTAAACTATGCCACTTTGTTTACATACTCATCTCATATGTATATACTGTACTCGATACCATCTAGTGTATCTTGCCTATGCTGCTCTGTACCATCACTCATTCATATATCCTTATGTACATATTCTTTATCCCCTTACACTGTGTATAAGACAGTAGTTTAGGAATTGTTAGTTAGATTACTTGTTGGTTATTACTGCATTGTCGGAACTAGAAGCACAAGCATTTCGCTACACTTGCATTAACATCTGCTAACCATGTGTATGTGACAAATAAATTTGATTTGATTTGAGATTATAACAGAACATTGGCCAAGATGTTCAAATGTTCATACATGACCAGCAGGGTCAAATAACAATTACAGTGGTTGTCGAGGGTGCAACAGGTCAGCACTTCAGGAGTACCAGCACCTTCTGTCTCTAGAGAGTTGAAAACAGCAGGTCTGGGACAGGTAGCACTTCCGGTGAACAGGTCAGGGTTCCATAGCTGCAGGCAGAACAGTTGAAACTGGAGCAGCAGCACAGGCAGTTGGACTGGTGACAGCAAGGAGTCATCAGGCCAAGTAGTCCTGAGGCATGGTCCTACTAACTAATGCTGAAAGACAAATTACACATACAAATATTTTAGCATTATTATAGAATAGATGCGAAATGGCATTCTGAGATATCACTACACATAGTTCATACAAGTAATGTAAGCTAGCCAGCCATCTAACGTCAGCTGGCTAGCTAAAGGCAAGCTTTAACTACTAGCAATACAAAACGATTGTCATAGCTAGCTAAAGTTAGGTTCAATGAACCTAACGTTATTTGGTTAACTTTAGCCTGCTTTGACAATCAGTCTGTATTGCTTGTAACATTACTCTATGGATTGGGATTATAGTTCATTTAGCTATCTAGCTAACATTAACTTGACATGTCTAAACAAAAGATCCCAAGTTAAAGCTTGCTGTTAGCTAGCTAATGTTAGCTGAGGTGAGGTGGCTGGCTTGCTAGCTAACATTAACTTGTGTATGAAGTGTGTGTAACGCCATCTATTTTTTTATTTAACCTTTATTTAACTTGGAAAGTCAGTTAACCTCTTGGAACTCCCCATCCCGGATCCGGGATCGTGACTAAAACCTCAGGCTCATTAGCATAAGCAACGTTAACGATTTCTGAAAATCGCAAATAAAATGAAAATAATGCGTTTGCTCTCAAGCTTAGCCTTTTCTTAACAACACTGTCATCTCAGATTTTCAAAATATGCTTTTGAACCATAGAAATTGACTAATTTGTGTAAGATTATGCAAAGCTAGCATAGCATTTTGAGTAGCATTTAGCATGCAACATTTTTTCAAATACCAGATAACCAAATAAATAAAATCGTTTACCTTTGAAGAGCTTCGGATGTTTTCAATGAGGAGACTCTCAGTTACATACCAAATGTGCAGTTTTTCCTGAAAGCGTCTGTGTGTAGGAGAAATCGTTCCGTTTTCTACATTGCATCTGGCTCCCGAAACGAACCGAAAATTCAGTCACCTACAACGTCAAACTTTTTCCGAATTAACTACATAATATCGGCCGAAACATGGCAAACGTTGTTTGGAATCAATCCTCAAGGTGTTTTTTCACAAATCTCTTCATTGATATATCGTTCGTGGAAGCTTGCTTTCCTCTCTGAATCCCATGGAAAAATACTGGCAGCTGACTTTTGCGCACCAATTTCGGCGCAGGACACCGGGCGGACACCTGTTAAATGTGGTCTCTTAGGGTCAATCTTCCAATGATCTGCCTACAAATACGTCACAATGCTGCAGACACCTTGGGGAAACGACAGAAAGGGTTGACTCACTCCTCTCGCATTCACAGCCATATAAGGAGACAATGGAAAACAGAGCCTCAAAATCCTGCTCATTTCCTGGATGCCGTCTCATCTTGGTTTTGCCTGAAGCTCACGTTCTAGGGCACGCACAGAAAATATCTTGGTAGTTCTGGACACGTCAGAGTGTTTTCTTTCGAAAGCTATCAATTATATGCATAGTCGAGCATCTTTTTGTGACAAAATATCTTGTTTAAAACGGGAACGTTTTTCATCCAAAAATGAAATAGCGCCCCCATAGCATCAAGAGGTTAAGAACAAATTATTATTTACAATGACAGCCTACCCGGACTGTGATACAGCCTGGATATTGTAGTGGTGCTGCGAAATACATCTAAAAATACAAATCATTAGACATGGTAATTTAAATAGATGTGACATCAAAAGTAATCCACTCCTACTTTCACAGAAACACATTTCATTAAGTGTGATGAACACGGTTGCTTAATTGTCTCAAGAAAGGTCAAGTTGACTAAAATGTTGACCCTATAAAACTGCTGCGTTAAATGTCGGAGGAATGGAATGATTTGGATGACTTCGTTTTTTTAGAAGGGAATCTCTTACAGCAAAGCTTCATCTATCAAGCATGCTGCATTCATTGTACAGACAGTTTCAAAGCCCCCAAAATTATAATTGACTGTCCTTATTGTGCTTTTTGCCCTCGATTCCCCTGGGTTAAATAAAATCGGAGAATTATTTGTTATTTTAAACACCGTTTCTAAATTGCAACGTCCAAATAATTCATGTTTTTTCTTCCGTTCCTTGAAGGTAGTAGAGACTATGCTTGTTTAATAAATCGATTGTGAGTGTAAATTGTTTGCACAGGCTATTAACTCCAGGTAATTATAATTAATTAGTGTTGTGGTGCACCTGCTACACTGCAAGCTCTCTCTCTCTCATCCTTTCTCTCTCTGTCTCTGTTACGAATTCCTTTTTATGGCGTTGTCTATCAGGAGTTTGAAGCACATAGTCAGTTTCACTTATTTTATTTTCAATTAAATAAGGACCACAGAAACGAGCTGACAGTGAAGATCCTGGAACAGGCAATAACACCAGTACTTGGTCACCTGGCTGTAGTGGACGAGAAACAGCCTCTTTATCATAGTGTCTTTTCATGCTCCTCTGTGAGGAAGACAGAGCTTCCTTTGCGAGAGCACAAGCTTGGTGTAGGCGCTCACGAAAGTGACTAACGTAGTCCAACACATTCTCATCTCCTGTACACAGCTCTTGGGACTAGAACTGATTTCAGATTCCAAACAATATTTACGTAGCATAGACTTCAGTGTCTGATGCCATCTTTCAAGCGCACCCTGAGACTCTGGGTGATATGCGCTTGCCACACGGTGCGTAATTGACAAGGATTTTAACACCTGCTTGATGAGCTTCGATAGGAAATTGGTACCTTGATCACTTTGTACCACTTTAGGTAACCAGAATGTCGTGAGGAATTTAATTAAGGCTTTACTCACTATCGGAGCTGTAATCCTTCTCAGAGGAATGGCCTCGGGTATCTTGTAGCCATACACATAATTGTTAACAGAAACTGGTTACCCGATTTTGTCTTCGGTAACGGTCCAACACAAATCAACCACCGCATCCAATGATCAACCACCGTTCGAATGGTTCACCTATGACAGGTATGGGACAAAGAGGAGCGGGAGGAATAACCTGATTTGGTTTTCCTGTTATCTGACATGTGTGGCATGTCCGACAGAACTGAGCCACATCTTGTTTTAAACCCGGCCAAAAGAAATGTTGAAGGATCCGATCATAAGTCTTTGATTCCTAAATGACCAGACCACTGGTGAGCATGAGCAAGGGATAACACATTTTGTCGAAAGGCTGTAGGAATCACTATTTGGTAAACAGCATTCCAATCTCCACACGCATCAACATGGGATTTCCATTTACGCATGAGGAGATTACCATCAATGAAGTAAGCCACGTTCTTCTTCTTCACATCTTCCAATAAGACAACGCTAGAAAAACATTTAGCAAATTTGTTATCAACCTTTTGGTTAGCAATCAGCTGCTCACGAGTGACTGGTAACTGTATTGCATCAGCAATAAGTTCAACATTCTTCAATTCTTTCCGGGTTGTTTGTCAGAGGTGATCAGCTTCCTAGAGGTAGCACACAACCAAGCCTCTTGATCAACCTCTTTGAACAGAACAGTGTTCAACAAATCTCTCTCATCACTCTTGTGTCGTGCCTGAGCACGAGTGACAGTACAAGCGGGGAACACATGTGGATAACTCTGTGCCAGCTCATTAGAGAGAGAGTGGTCACTTTTATCCAATACTCCCAATGCGGGTACTACCTTTCCTCTCGCAATATCATTACCCATTATAAAGGTCACACCTTTCACTGGCAACATAGGACGTACCCCCACTCTGAATATTCCACTGATTAACTCATAGTGTACTTTCACAAAGTGCAATGGCACTGGGACAAAACCCATTTCAGTACCCTGAACTAACACACTGGAACCACAGTGTGTATCGTCAGATAAGGGCAACACATCAGACAATATAAACGACTGCGCCGCACCAGTATCTCTAAGGATTTTAACCGGACGCTGAGATGCTTTGTCATTAGGGACACAAAACCCTCGAAAATGAACGGTTCATAACTGCGGTCGGGGACTGAGACTTTCAAACTGCAGTTACCCTGAGGCACCTCTTCGTTGCAGACCTCACAACCGTACGAATTAGACCAACACCTGTTGGCAGCTTGGCACGAAGAGGCATCCCTTGTTTGCGTTTAAGCAGGAAGCAATCATTAATCATATGTCCCACTTTATGACAATAGAAACAGGGACGCTCATTCTTCTGGCGTGCTTGATATAATCCTGGCCGACTAGGGCTAAAGGTAGGCAACTCAGTGACTCTACTCTCAGTATGAGCTGAAAACACTCTTGTGCATCAACACAAACTCGTCTGCCAACACAGACGCTTCTGCCAGGGAGGATACTTACTGTTCGTTTAGGTAAACTACAATGCGTTCGGGTAGACAATTTTTAAACTCTTCCAACAAGATTAACTCCCGGAGAGAGTTGAAATCAGTTACCTTACTAGCAGCATGCCATTTATCAAACAGATTTCCCTTGTCTCTAGCAAATTCCACATAAGTCTTAATAGAAGACTTTCTATGAGACCTAAATCTCTGTCGGTATTCCTCAGGCACAAGCTTATAGGCGCGAAGAACAGTAGCTTTGACCACTTCATAATTCAAACTGTCCTCCAGAGGTAGCGTTGAAAAAACCTCTTGGGCTTTACCAGTTAATTTACACTGAAGCAATAGGCACCATATGTCTTCAGGCCATTTCAATGCAACAGCTATACGTTCAAATATACAAAAGTAGGAGTCAACCTCCGACTCTCTCTGAACAAAGGTACTAAAGGTACTAAGGCAATCTGCTCCAGTTGGTGAGGACGGCTCACTAACAGGCACAGTAGGAACAAAGGCTAGCCTTGCTGTCTGCCTCCAGTTCCATCTGGTGCATGTTGAACTCCAACTGACTTTGTTCTCTGTTTGCCTCAATTTTACACATCTCCAACTGGAGTTTCTCTTGCCTAATTTGGGCTCTCTTCCGCCTCCAGTTGGAGCTGTGTCAAATGGACATCCCTCCTGGCATCACCGTTTGTCAGTGGGGAGAGTGGATCAAAACGGGACAATGTGGCTGGTGTTTTAGCCTCGCCCTTGTTCTCAGACACTGACGGGCTTACAGGAGCAGCAACATCCGCTACGGGGTAGTAGACTCAGGCAGTTGTAAAACAAGCACCTGCTCTTCCATGAAACAATTAACACTAGCTGTTTAACCTCCGCCTTAACTACTCTGTGGAATCGATATAGAATAATGGTCAGCCAAGGTCATTAAATCAAGTCTACGACATTTGTCAAACCTCCCACGAAGGGTTATCCAAAAAGGATTTCAAGTCAAATGTAGCCATTTTGAACTACCACACAAGAGCCAACAAAATAAAAAACACTAATGCTACATCAGCTATGACGCTCAACACCGAACTATACCACTACAACAATTTGCACGAGCGGCATGGGTGTCAGTAATGACAAATATCCCGGATGAGCCCCCACTTATGTTACGGGAGGGGGGCAGGAAAAGGGGCTGAGTTGGACCCAAGGAAAGAAACAATAAGCATCCAAAACACCCCTAAGCTAGACTAGCCTATTTCAACCACAAAAATACAGTGGGTGGTCCGCCCAGTTCTAACTAGTGTTTTTTAACAAAGTTTACTTACGGGTAGTGTATGCCCATGGGCGACTTGTCTTGGTTCCTCCTTTTCCCACCAGCAAACAAACACAAACACCATAACCAAAAACATTACTCACAGGTGAGGACAAAGTGATATGGAGGTGCTCAAACAAAAGATAGCTCAATACATTAAGAGCGATAGAGAGACATAGTAGGAGAGGGTGAACCAGAGCGATCTACAGACATACATTGCCTTGCGAAAGTATTCGGCCCCCTTGAACTTTGCGACCTTTTGCCACATTTCAGGCTTCAAACATAAAGATATAAAACTGTATTTTTTTGTGAAGAATCAACAACAAGTGGGACACAATCATGAAGTGGAACGACATTTATTGGATATTTCAAACTTTTTTAACAAATCAAAAACTGAAAAATTGGGCGTGCAAAATTATTAAGCCCC
>NW_027012785.1:0-18257 GCF_036934945.1 Oncorhynchus masou masou
GAGTCCGACGCGAAGGACATACTGCTTCCAGAGAACAGGTCCACATACCCGTCATTCACGTGAAGAAAAGGCAGAGATACCGAGAAGGTAGGATGCCTTGTTAGGATTCGTAGGCGAGTGAGTAAATCGCCATTACATCGGTTCTATTGGCCAACGTGCAATCACTGAAAAACAAACTTGATAATCTACACTCAAGAATATCCTACCAACGGGACAATAAAAACTGAAATAACTTATGTTTCACCAAGTCATGGCTGAATGACGACATGGATAATATAGAGCTGGCTGTTTTTTCTGTGTATAGCCAGGACAGAGTAGCTACGTCTGGTAAGACGAGGTGCGGGGTCTATTTGTCAATAACTGCTGGGGCTCAATGTCTAATGTTAAAGAATTCTCGAGGTATTGCTCGACTGAGGTAGAGTACCTCATGATAAGTTGTAGCCCACACTATCTAACAAGAGAGTTCTCCATCTAAACTCAGCAAAATAAACATCCCTTTTTCAGGACCCTGTCTTTCAAAGATAATTAGTAAATATCCAAATAACTTCACAGTTCTTCATTGCAAAGGGTTTAAATACAGTTTCCCATGCGTGTTCAATGAAACATAAAATATTAATGAACATATACCTGTGGAACGGTCCTTAAGACACTAACAGCTTACAGACTGTAGTCAATTTAGGACACTAAAGATTTAGGACACAAAAGAAAGATTCCTAGGATCCCTGCTCATCTGTGTGAACGTGCCTTAGGCATGCTGCAAGGAGGCATGAGGACTGTAGATGTGGCCATGGCAATAAATTGCAACGTCTGTACTGTGAGATGCCTAAGACAGCACTACAGAGGAGACAGGAGGGACAGCTGTTTGTCCTCGCAGTGACAGAACACGTGTAACAACACCTGCACAGGATCGGTACATCACGACATCACACCTGCAGGACAGGTACAGGATGGCAACAACAACTGCCCAAGTTACACCAGGAACGCACAATCCCTCCATCAGTGCTCAGAGAGGCTCAGAGAGGCCTAAGGGCACAAACCCACCATCGCTGGACCAGACAGGACTGGAAAAAAGTTATTTTCACTGATGAGTCACGGTGATCACCAGGGGTGATGGTCGGATTCGCTTTTATCGTTGAAGGAATAAGGGTTACACCGAGGCCTGTACTCTGGAGCGGGAATCGATTTGGAGGTGGAGGGTCATTCATGGTCTGGGGCGGTGTGTCACAGCATCATCGGACTGAGCTTGTTATCATTGCAGGCAATCTCAACACTGTGCGTTACAGGAAAGACATCCTCCTCCCTCATGTGGTACCCTTCCCGCAGGCTCATCCTGACATGACCCTCCAGCATGACAATGCCATCAGCCATACTGTGCCTTGATTGATTGAATGTCAGTGTTCTGCCATGGCCTGTGGAGAGCCTGGATCTCAATCCCATTGAGCACGTCTGGGACCTTTTAGATCGAAGGGTTAGGGCTAGGGCCATTCCCCCAGAAATGTCTGGGAACTTGCAGGTGCCTTGGTGGAAGAACTGGCAAATCTGGTGCAGTCCATGAGGAGGAGATGCAGTGCAGTACTTAATGCAGCTGGTGGCCACACCAGATACTGACTGTTACTTTTGATTTTGACCCCCCCTTTGATCAGTGACACACCACTCCATGTTCGTCACATGTCTGGGGAACTTGTTCAGTTTATGTCTCAGATGTTGAATCTTGTTTGGTTCATACAAATATTTATACATGTTAAGTTTGATGATAATAAACGCAGTTGACTGTGAGAGGACATTCTTTTTTTGCTGAGTTTATATTATTCTTAGCTGTCTATATACCACCACAAACCGATGCTGGCACTAAGACCACACTCAACGAGCAGCATAAGGCCATAAGCAAACAAGAAAATGCTCATCCAGAAATGGCGCTCCTAGTGGCAGCGGACCTTAATGCAGGCAAACTTAAATCAATTTTACCTAATGTCTACCAGCATGTCACATGTGCAAACATAGGATTTTTTATTAACCATAATAATATCCTCCTGATTCCTGCTCACAAGCAAAACTTAAAGCAGGAAGTACCAGTGACTCGCTCAATATGGAAATTGTCCGATGACACAGATGCTATGCTATAGGACTGTTTTGTTTGCACAGACGGGAATATGTTCTGTGAATCATCCAATGACGTTGAGGAGTATACCCCTCAGTCATCGGCTTCATCAATAAGTGCATCGATGACGTCGCCCCCACAGGACCATATGTACAAATCCCAACCAGAAGCCATGGATTACAGGCAACATCTGCACCGAGCTAAAGGCTAGAGCTGCTGATTTCAAGTGGGACACTAATTCAGGACGCATATAAGAAATCCCACTATGCCTCAGACGAACCATAGAACAGGCAAAGCATCAATACAGAACTAAGATTGAATCCTACAACACCACGTCTCAGCGTTCGTTGGATGTGGCAGAGCTTAAAAACTATTGGTCTACAAAGGGAACCCCAGCCGTGAGCTAAGCAGTGATGCAAGCTTACCAGATGAGTAAGTGCCTTTTATACTCGCTTCGAGGCAAGCAATACTGAAGCATGCATGAAATCCCCATCTGTTCCAGATGACTGTGTGATTACACTCTCCATAGTCAATGTGAGCAAGACCTTTAATAACAAGGCCGGTGGCCAGATGGATTACCAGGGCGTGTACTCAGGCAATGTGCGGACCAACTGGCAAGTGTCTTCACTGACATTTTCCACCTGTCCCTGAACAAGTCTGTAATACCCACGTTTCAAGCAGACCACCGTGGTCCCTGTGCCAAGAATGTGAAGGTAACCTGCCTATATGACTTCTGCACCATAGCACTCACGTCGGTAGCCATGAATTTCTTTGAAAGGCTGGTCATGGCTCACATCAACACCATCATCCCGGAAACCCTAGACCCACTCTAATTCGCAGATCCAACAGATCCAAGATGACGAAATTTCATTCAAACTCTTTACCGCCCTTTCTCACCTAGACAAAAACCTTTATGAGAATGCTGTTCATTGACTACAGCTCAGCGTTCAACACCATTGTGCCCAAAAGATCATCACTAATCTAAGGACCCTGTGACTAAACACTTCCCTCTGCAACTGGATCCTGGACTTCCTGAAGGGCCGCCCCCAGGTGGTAAGGGTAGGCATCAACCAATCTGCCAGGCTGTTCTCCTTTTGGTTCCCCTCAGGGGGGTGCTTGCTTATTCCCCTCCTGTACTCCCTGTTTACCCATGACTGTGTGGCTAAGGCATGACCCCAACATTATCATTAAGTTGGATGATGACACAACAGTGTTAGGCCTGATCAACCGACAACGATGAGGCAACCTGGGAGGGAGGTCAGAGACCTGTCAGTGTTGTATCAGGCCAACAACCTCTCGATGTGTAGGCGAGTCAAAGGAGATGATCGTGGAATACAGGAAAAGGATGGCCAAACATGCCCCTGCTTACATCAACAGGATTGAAGTGGAGTCGGTTGATAGTTTCAAGTTCCTTGGTGTCCACATCAGCAACAAACTATTATGGTCCAAACACACCAAGACAGTTGTGAAGAGGGTACAACAACACCTTTTCCCCCTCAGGAGACTGAAAAGATTTGTCGGTCCCCAGATCCTCAAAAGTTCTGCAGCTGCACCATGAGAGCCTGGCATGGTTGCATCACTGCCTGGCATGGAAACTGTTTGTATCTGAACGTAAGGCGCTACAGAGAGTAGTGCGTAAGGCCCAATACATCACTGGAGCCAAGCTTCCTGCCATCTAGGACATACGAGTGGGGAGAACAAGTATTTGATGCACTGCCGATTTGGCAGGTTTTCCCTACCCAAAACATGTAGAGTTCTTCAACTGTGAGAGACGGAATCTAAAACAAAAAATTCAGAAAATCATTGTATGATTTTTAAGTAATTAATTTGCATTTTATTGCATGATATATGCATTTGATACATCAGAAAAGCAGAACTTAATATTTGGTACAGAAACCTTTGTTTGCAATTACAAAGATCATTCGTTTCCTGTCGTTCTTGACCAGGTTTCCACAAACTACAGCAGGGATTCTGGCCCACTCCTCCATACAGACCTTCTCCAGATCCTTCAGGTTTCGGGACTGTCGCTGGGAAATACGGACTTTCAGCTCCCTCCAAAGATGTTCTATTGGGTTCAGGTCTGGAGACTGGCTAGGCCACTCCAGCACCTTGAGATGCTTCTTACAGAGCCACTCCTTAGTTGTCCTGGCTGTGTTTCGGGTCGTTGTCATGCTTTAAGACTCAGACACAACCCATCTTCAACGCTCTTACTGAGGAAAGGAGGTTGTTGGCCAAGATCTTGTGATACATTGCCCCATCCATCCTCCCCTCAATACAGTGCAGGTGTCCTGTCCCCTTTTCAGAAAAGCATCCCCAAAGAATGATGTTTCCAACTCCAGGGGGACCTGGCATGCGCTGCAGGTTTTTAATCCATGACGACGTAGTGTGTTTCTAATGGTTTTATTGAAGACTGTGGTCCCAGCTCTCTTCAGGTCATTGACCAGGTCCTGCCGTGTAGTTCTGGACGGATCCCTCAGCTTCCTCATGATCATTGATGCCCCACGAGGTGAGATCTTGCATGGAACCCCAGACCGAGGTGATTGACCGTCATCTTGAACTTCTTCCATTTCCAATAATTGCGCCAACAGTTGTTACCTTCTCACCAGGCAGCTTGCCTACTGTCCTGTAGCCCACCCAGCCTTATGCAGGTCTACAATTTTATCCCTGATGTCCTTACACAGCTCCTGGTCTTGGCCATTGTGGAGAGGTTGAGTCTGTTTGATTGGGTGTATGGACAGGTGTCTTTTACATACACATAACGAGTTCAAACAGGTGCAGTTAATACAGGTAATGAGTGGAGAACAGGAGGGCTTCTTAAAGAAAAACTAACAGGTCTGTGGAAGCTGAATTCTTACTGGTTGGTAGGTGATGGAAATACTTATGTCATGCAATAAAATGCAAATTAATTACTTAAAAATCAGACAATGTGATTGTCTGGATGTTTTGCTTGATTCCGTCTCTCACAGTTGAAGTGTAACTATGATAAAAATGACAGACCTCTACATGCTTTGTAAGTAGGAAAACCTGCGAAATCGGCAGTGTATAAAATACTTGTTCTCCCCACTGTATATACCAGGTGTTTTCAGGAAGGCCCTTAAAATGGTCAAAGACCCAAATCATAGACTGTCCTCTCTGCAACCGCACGGCAAGTGGTACTGGAGCACCAAGCCTAGGTCCAAAAGGCTCCTTTTAACAGCTTATAGACCCAAGCTATAAGACTCCTGAACAATTAATCAATTGGACACCCCGACTATTTTTTGCTCTTGCCAAAGAAGAGGTTCAATCTCCTGTAGTGAGGAGTTTTTACTTCCTCCACACCTCCTGACGTAGGTACACTACACATCCTGATGCTGATCATAACACTGACATGTATAATGCACATTTAAATCCTATAATAAAAGTCTATCTCAATATTGATCGAGGCAGGTTATTTCCTGCCGTTTTCAACACCCATGGGAATTGTAAACAACACATTTTAACATGTGCTTTGTAAGGTTGGTGGGTTGTCATTACCTTAATCCTGATTCCTGATTAGGAGAGTAGAAACTCAATGGGAATTGGGAACTTTTACCCCCTTTACAGGTTTTGAGGTTTACAAGAGAAAAGGACCGTTTGCCCTCATCAAGAAGTAAGTTTTGCAATCAGCCAGCAACTTTTTAAGTTGGGATTCATTTGCAAGGCACAGTTTTGATTAAATTTGGCCCTGGCACCTTTTCACTGTTCAGTTTAATGTTGTCTAACACAGAAGGGGACAGGGAGGGGAAGTCCGTTTTCAGTAATGTCCCCTGCTGTTTTGTATTTGTTTATTGAGATGATAATTTTGATTGAAATTCAGTAGCCCGTTGTTGCCAGTGCAAATCGGCTGACAACTGGACCGTGACTCAGAAACACCCCTGAGGTGCTGTTCTGTATTCTGGATACCAATCTTTTTAGCTAACATTGACAAGGAGAGGAATGTAATAGCTGAATAGAGATGGCAACCAGGCTAGCTGTCCTGCAGGACTACTGACGTTCTTTGTCAGTACATTATATCACCAAGTATCACAGTCAACCAGGCTTGCTGCCTGACTGCACAGCTGTCTGTCAGTCACTCTCTGGGAGTCTATCTCACATGCTCACTCACAGGAGTCCTCCTCATCAATAATGTCTTCCTCATACCGTATGCTCAATAATATGTACCTCATGCATCAACATAGCTACCTGATATGTTTACAATGGCTACCTTCAGTGAGTAGTGGAGGGTAAATGTAAATAAATTACATTTACCTGCATTTATCTATTTTCTTTTGCACAAGTATTTACCCACCTTGGGAAAATGCATTGAAAATGTAGGGAGCGTTACTTTATTTTCAGGGAACAGCGATCAGTGTTTACCCAATTTTTTTACCACTACATCACTGGCTACCTATGCTCAGTGATGATTGGGTATATACATCTGCGAAGCAATATGAAAATGGTGCTGCTAGGCTAGCATGAATCATTATTTCTGTAAAGTCAAAATAACCTGTTAATTGTAGCTAGCCCTTTCAGGTTTGACATGTTAATTCATGTAGAAGATGAGAATGTACATGGATGATTGAACTCTTCTGGCTTTGTTTGATCACTGTATGAATTACACTGTGTTAGCTTTCACTTTGTACTGTATATTCTCTGGAAATTCAAAGTTTTTTATCATGTGTTTGATATACAGTTATAGTGTCCTGATTTGTTAAAGCACACTCTTAGAAAAAAGGTTCCTTAGAGAACATAAATCACTTGCTACTTCACAGACCCAAAATGGTTTCATATAGAACATTTTTAGCTAAGAATATACATTTATAAACAATTAAATAATGGACAAAAGAATATAAGAATATATTTATTTATGTATTGTATATGAGAAACGAGTTTGGAAATAGGCACTGGTGGCCAGGGAGTCATCTTTTGTTTGAATGAAGGCCCACGTCAACTCTGTCTGACTTCTTTAGAATACAATAAAATACAATACAATGTTGTCCATTAGTTACATTGAACAACACAAGTGTGTCTTCTCAAGTTCCGTTCTCAATGTTCCGCGCAAAATGCTATGCAGACATATAATTATTATGAACCAATATAAACCAATATACACAGGCAGTTAGAAAAGCCAAGGCTAGATTTTTCAAACAGAAATTTGCTTCCTGCAACACAAACTCAAAAATAGTTCTGGGACACTGTAAAGTCCATCGAGAATAAGAACACTCCTCCCAGCTGCCCACTGCACTGAGGATAGGAAACACTGTCACCACCGATAAATCCTCTATAATTGAGAATTTCAAGAAGCATTTTTCTACGGCTGGCCATGCTTTCCACCTGGCTACTACCCCGGTCAATAGAACTGCACCCCCCACAGCAACTTGCCCAAGCCTTCCCCATTTCTCCTTCTCCCAAATCCAGTCAGCTGATGTTCTGAAGAGCTGCAAAATCTGGACCCCTACATGTCAGCCGGGCTAGACAATCTGGACTTTCTAAAATTATCTGCCAAAATTTTTGCCACCCTATTACTAGCCTGTTCAACCTCTCTTTCATGTTGTCTGAGATTCCCAAAGATTAGAAAGCAGCTGCGGTCATTTCCCTCTTCAAAGGGGGACACTCTTGACCCAAACTGCTGCAGACCTATATATATCCTACCCTGCCTTTCTAAGGTCTTTGAAAGCCAAGTCAGCAAACAGATTACCGACCATTTCGAATCCCACCATACCTTCTCCGCTATGCAATCTGGTTTCAGAGCTGGTCATGGGTGCACCTCAGCCATGCTCAAGGCCCTAAAATATATCTTAACCGTCATCAATAAGAAACAATACTGTGCAGCCGTATTCATTGAATTGGCCAAGGCTTTCGACTCTGTCATTCACAACATCCTCATCGGTTCAAACAACTACTTCTCTGACAGATTTAATTGCTGTCAAATCAGGGCCTGTTGTCCGGGCCTCTTGCAGTCTCTATGGGGGTGCCTCAGGGTTCAATTCTTGGACCGACTCTCTTCTCTGTATACATCAATGATGTCGCTCTTGCTGCTGGTGAGTCTCTGATCCACCTCTACGCAGACGACACCATTCTGTATACTTCTGGCTCTTCTTTTGGACACGGTGTTAACAACCCTTCAGATGAGCTTAAATGCAATTACAACTCTACTTCCGTGGCCTCCAATTGCTCTTAAATACAAGTAAAACTAGTACATGCTCTTCAACCGATTGCTGCCGGCACCTGCCCGCCCGTCAACATCATTACTCTGACGGTTCTGACTTGTGGACAACTACAAATACCTAGGTGTCTGGTTAGACTGTAAACTCTCCTTCCAAACTCACATCAAACATCTCCAATCCAAAGTTAAATCTAGAATTGGTTTCCTATTTCACAACAAAGCATCCTTCACTCATGCTGCCAAACATAACCTTGTAAAACTGACCATCCTACCGATCCTCAACTTCAGCGATGTCATTTATAAAATAACCTCCAATACCCTACTCGATAAATTCGATGCAGACTATCCCCAGTGCCATCCGTTTTGTCACCAAAGCCCCATATACTACCCACCACCTCTATGCTCGTTGGCTGGCCCTCGCTTCATACTCGTTGCCAAACCCACTGGCTCCAGGTCATCTACAAGACCCTGCTAGGTAAAGTCCCCTTATCTCAGCTCGCTGGTCACCATAGCATCACCCACCAGTGCACGACTCCAACAGGTATATCTCTCTGGTCACCCCAAAACCAATTCTTTCTTGGCCGCCTCTCCTTCCAGTTCTCTGCTGCCAATGACTGGAACGAACTACAAACATCTCTGAAACTGGAAACACTTATCTCCCTCACTAGCTTTAAGCACCAGCTGTCAGAGCAGCTCACACATTACTGCACCTGTACATAGCCCATCTATAATTTAGCCCAAGCAACTACCTCTCCCCTACTGTATTTATTTATTTTGCTCCTTTGCACCCCATTCTTTCTATCTCTACTATGCACTTTCTTCCACTGCAAATCTACCATACCACTGTTTTACTTGCTATATTGTATTTACTTTGCCACAATGGCCTTTTTTTGCCTTTACCTCCATTTACTCACATTGTACATATAATTAATTTTCTACTGCATTATTGACTGTGTCGAACTGCTTTTGCTTTATCCTGGCCAGGTCGCAATTGTAAATGAGAACTTGTTCTCAACTTGCTTACCTGGTTAAATAAAGGTGGGGAAAAAAATGATTTAGAAGAACAACTTACATGCAGTTGTTGTCAGCAGCAGCCGAAAGAGATCCTATGCCTCTGATAGTTCTGGGATACTGCCAGACTGAGCAAAACATAGATAATGTGTTAAAAGTAATGCAATGATTAATTAGGCTATTGAATCACCAAGACTTCTTATAAGTAATTTATACAGTACACCCTCTGTCAGCAACAGTATTCTAATGACTTAATTGAACAGTTCCCTCAATTAACTCCACACTGAAATACTGAAATAAAAGTAACAGTTCGGTAATTGCCAATGTCAGGCTTGGTCTGTAGCTCCATTTGGTATATCCCAAAATAAAGAAAATCATGGTTATTTGACAAAGTTAGCTGGCTAGCTTATAAAGTGTTAAATTAAAGTAGCCTTGCTTTTTATTTTTAACTAGCTACAAACATGCTCAAATTCTAATTACATTTCAAATGTATTTATCTAGCCTAGTTTATCATATGCCTTTGGCGTCATATATGTGAATTAAATAATCAACTTGACTTACATTGAACAATAACATGCTTATTGATAGGCTACTTGTAGGTAGGCTATTGGTTCAACCACCTTCCTCTTGCATCATCATACTGGAATGGCAGTTGGTTTTCTGAATAGGAATGACAGTTACATTTAGAATTTTCCAAAAGGTTTATCTAAGAGTGTATGCTTTTATTAAACACATTATTTCCTCTTGCTTTCTAGCTGTCATGTAGTTTACAACAGCACAGGTTTGAATTAACCTTGCTGTTTGCCACGCAGCCCCTCTGGAAACAACGTTGCAAAATATGAATTTAATATCCCCCTTGCCAAAGAGCGCTAACTGTGTCGGACGTCAGCTAGACATTTTTCTAACCAGGCGAAATCATGCAGCAGCAACATTAATATGGCTATAAATGTCCATGAAGAAGTTTTTCAGGGGATTTGATGGGACTGGTTATTTTGTGTTGTTTTTAAAATCCCCCATTACATTCTGGGGTATAGGGATAGAACCCTCAATGTTCTTTGCCTTCACTGGGTATATACCGTGAGCTCCAAAAGTATTGGGACAGTGACACATTTTTTTGTGGGTTTGGCTCTGTGCTCAGCACTCTGGATTTGGAATTACACAATAACTATAAGGTTAAATTATAGAATGTTAGCTTTAATTTGAGTGTATTTTCATCCGTTTTAACCATTTACAAATTACTTTTGGACATAGTCCCCCCATTTTAGGGGACCAAACATATCAGGAAAATTCCCTTGTGTGTATTAAAATAGTAAAATGTTAAGTATGTCCCGTTTCCAGCACACAATGACTATATCAAGCTTGTAACTCTACTCTACTGTCACGACTTCTGCCGAAGTCGTTGCCTCTCCTTGTTCGGGCGGTGCTCGGTGTTCGACGTCACCGGTCTTCTAGCCATCATTGATCCTTTTTTTCATTTTCCATTGGTTTTGTCTTGTCTTCCCACACACCTGTTTTCAATCCCATTCATTACCTGTTGTGTATTTAACCCTCTGTTTCCCCTCATGTCTTTGTCAGAGATTGTTTTATTGTCAGTGTAGTGTGATGTTGTATAGGTGCGTGGGGTCCTCGTACCCATGTTTGTTTGTTTACGTACATTTAGTGTTATGGAGCATACTCCGTGAACTTTATTAAAAGACTCCATTTTACACTCTATTTGACTCTCCTGCACCTGACTTCCTGCACCTATTACACCTATGCATGACATCTACTGTACACATTTTTTGGATGCATTTGCTGTTTTTTTTTTGGTTGTGTTTCAGATTATTTTCTGACGAATAGAAATTAATGTGAAATATTAGTTGTGTCATTTTGGAGTCACTTTTACTGTAAAGAAGAATGGAATATGTTTCTAAACGCGTCTACATTAATGTGGATGCTACCAGGATTACGGATACTCTTGATTTAATTTATGATAATTATGAGTGAGAAAGTTACACAAATATCATGCTCCCCCCTGTTATTGCAATGGTGAGAGGTCTTTGGGGTATGATTTGTGATTTGTGCATCTGTAACTTTCTCACTCATCATTATTAAAGATTTATTTAACCCCAAAAACTTGAATCTCAAAAAAGGCTGTAGTTTTAGATGGTTCACGTCTCTAAATCCCAGGCTAAATCTTTGAATATGACATTTGGAATATGTTACATTGAAGACCAGCAGCCTACTTTAGAATGAATAGACTACACTTCCTATGCTTTTCTACAGAACATCTCCACATGTTCTAATATTTTGGACTGAGCTCTGGCACTTATTAGACATTTAAGTTAGAAACTTGCTATAACTTTAGGGAGTAACTTATTCAATAATGCTGGTCATGCAATAACCATCTGACATTTTATCTCTGGTTTCTCATACAGCTTCATTCCAACTCAGACAAAGGATGGCTCCAGAAGGTACATTCTGAGTGGGGAAGGTGCTGGGAGTATATTCATCATCAACGAGGTGACAGGAGATATTCATGCAACAGAAAGCCTGGACCGGGAGGAAAGCACACTACGTCCTCCACGCACAAGCCTTCGACCGCAACACTGAAAAGCCCCTGGAACCAAAGTCAGAATTCATCATCAAAGTCCAGGACATCAATGATAACGCCCCAACATTTCCAGATGGTCCTTTTGTAGCTGCTGTGCCTGAGATGTCTGGAGTGGGTAAGGACAGCCCAGTATTTTGTTACCTGCTAACAATACGTTTACTTGTATTTGTAGTCTTCTTTACTAGATAAGAATTGGTAGCCATTTTGGCTTTATACTGTAGATGTGTATCCTTTATCTAGGAATGCACTTTACCCATAACATATCTAAGAATTGAAATTTGAGAAAGAATCTAAGAATCGAAACTTGTTATTATTTAAACTATTTATGTTTTATTCAGAAATCACCGGAATCTTAAGAAAGAGGTTGTGATTCCAAAACGTCTGGCACAAGACCTCACCCAGTGTTTAACATACTGTAAAGTATTTTACCCGACTCAGTATATTAAATCCACTCTGACCCTGCTTCACTTCTACACAAAATCCATTCTTAAAAGCCCATACATAGTCATGTATTCATGTACAACAACAGAAAACAGAATGCTCTGTGTTACACCTCCCCGTTCCTCTCAGTTGGTTCCTCTTGTTACATTTCCATTTTTATATTTTCACATGCCAGTGGAGTCTTCTCTCTTTCCTATTTCTTTTTGTTTTTTTTTTTGTATTTTATTATTCTCTCTCTCTGATGATTCCCCTGGGTGGCTAAGGGAAGGTCTTTATTAAGCACTCACGAGTGCTCCCCGTCATCTCTCCCTCCATCTCTCTCTCTGACCGCTGAGACTGCAAGCCTCTGGAAGCCTACACATCATGGAGAGAAAGCCTACACTCGCCTCCTCTGGGGACTTGCTCCTGATATGCCTAGCATCTTGTGGTAGCTTCTTTGGTCGTCTCTTTTATTCTACCACTCCGTTTTTAGCTTGTGACGAACAAAAGCGTTGCTTTTCTCAGTCCAATCAATTTTTCCCTGGCTGAAAATCAAATGGCTCTAAAAAATGAAACATGTCAGACTTGGGCCCCAAAAGTGGTGTGTTTTGCCCAGAATGGTTGCAAGCTTCTATCATCATGTTTTTGGACTCCTGAATAGATTTGTGAAAGTTGCTATCATTTTCAATGATTGCTCTATCAATGCCATTTTTGTGTGTTCTTTGAGCCACTATCCTCCTCTCTGCCCACATGTCCAAATTCCCCCATTGGTGGTTATCTTTTTCTTCTTAGGTAGTTTTGAAAAATTACAAAGTGGTGGTTTGGGGTGGTGTAGCGAATAGGGCCGCTCTGTTCAGTGCACACATATAATGGACTTGAAGAGTTCACCCAGTGTAGACCTGGGGACTGTCCAAAATATATTAACCTCAGTAAACGTCAGCAGACTTGTAAAGGGCCTTTTCTATAAACAGTCAATATGCCCTTTGATGCCTTCTTGTAAATTAGCATAATAAAAACATCTCCGTAAAATTCTGTCAGTTTAAGCTGAAGATATCAGCATCCACCTATGTCGCATTTCTCCATCTGCGGTGAAAGGTGACAGATCTATAATTTGTCTGTAGAGTCCGCATGGTTTGGCCTCAAGTCTCATCTATGGGAAGATGAGACTCTCATGAACATGATGTAGACTGTCTGAACTCGGTACAGCCGATCTGCCAAACCATTTGGGCTACACCCTAACCCTTCTGTGCAAAGGCGAGACTCTCACAAACATGTACATGTCCATTGTTTTCCTCTAGTCACCCACAGACTTCACAAGACTCATCTGAAGGTCCCCTGGTACCAGTTTAACAAATAAATGGAAGTTATACAGACATAAATATGGGGTTAAATACATGTCAAAATAAAATATATATATGATTCCTGATCTTAATAAATCTTTAAGATATAGGAGACAATTCAGAATAAACTTCCTTTTGATATTTGTAATGTAGTGAATTTGTTATTCAATGTGCTTGTATGAGCTAATAGCGGTAAGGCCCCAAAAGATGTCATCCAATCATTTTTCAATGTTTTGATACTTCAAGGGCTCTTAAAAGTCTTGAGAGCTCCTGTATTGCATGTACAGTTGAAGTCGGAAGTTTACATATACCTTAGCCAAATGCATTTAATTCCTGACATTTAATCCTCTGAAAAACTCCCCGTTTTAGGTCAGTTAGGATCACCAATTTATTTTAAGAATATGAAATGTCAGAATAATAGTAGAGAGAATGATTTATTTCAGCTTTTGTTTCTTTCATCACATTCCAGTGGGTCAGAAGTTTACATACACTCAATTAGTATTTGGTAGCATTGCCTTTAAAATGTTTAACTTGGGTTAAAAGTTTGGGGTAGCCTTCCACAAGCTTACCACAATAAATTGGGTGAATTGTGGTCCATTCCTCCTGATGGTGCTGGTGTAACTGAGTCAGGTTTGTAAACCGCCGTGCTCGCGCACGCTTTTTCAGTTGTGCCCATACATGTTCTATGGGATTGAGGTCAGGGCTTTGTCAATACCTTGACCTGTTGTCCTTGAGATGTTGCTTCAATATATCCACATAATTTTATTTCTACATAATGCCATTTATTTTGTGAAATGCACCAGTCCCTCCTGCAGCAAAGCACCCCCACAACATGATGCTGCCACCCCGTGTTTCACGGTTGGGATGGTGTTGTTCGGCACAATCCTCCCCCTTTCTCCTCCAAACATAACGATGGTCATTATGGCCAAACAGTTCTATTTTTGTTTCATCAGACCAGAGGACATTTCCCCAAAGTACAATCTTTGTCCCCATGTGCAGTAGCAAACAGTAGTCTGTCTTTTTATGGCGGTTTTGGAGCAGTGGCTTCTTCCATGCTGAGCGGCCTTTCAGGTTATGTCAATATAGGATGCATTTTACTGTGGATATAAATACTTTTCTACCTGTTTCCTCCAGCATCTTCACAAGGTCCTTTGTTGTTGTTCTGGGATTGATTTGCACTTTTCGCACCAGAGTAATGCTCATCTCTAGAAGACAGAACGCGTCTCCTTCCTGAGCGGTATGATGGCTGCGTAGTCCCATGTTGTTTATACTTGTTTACTATTGTTTGTACAGATGAACGTGGTACCTTCAGGTGTTTGGAAATTGCTCCCAAGGATGAACCAGACTTGTGGAGGTCTACAATTTTTGTGGAGGTCTTGGCTTATTTCTTTTGATTTTTCCATGATGTCAATACAAAGAGGCACTGAGTTTGAAGGAAGGTCTTGAAATACATCCTCAGGCACACCTCCAATTGACTCGAATGATGTCAATTAGCCTATCAGAGCTTCTAAAGCCATGACATCATTTTCTGGTCTTTTCCAAGCTTTTTAAAGGCACAGTCAACTTATTGTATGTAAACTTCTCACCCACCGGAATTGTGAAACAGTAAATTATAATTGAAATAATCTATCTGTAAACAATTGTTGGAAAAATGACTTGTGTCATGCACAAAGTAGATGTCCTATCCAACTTGCCAAAACTATAGTTTGTTTGCGAGAAATTTGTAGAGTGGTTAAAAAAGGAGTTTTAATGACTCCAACCTAAGTATATGTCATCTTCCAATTTCAACTGTATTGAGTTGCTTAGACCTTTTATTATTTGACACTGTTGAGAAAAATCCACTGGTCTCAAAAGTTTGTTGTTTCCTGGAAAAACTTCAACAATGCCAGCCAGACAGATATCAAGACCCTACAACATGTAGATTCAATCAACATTGATAGCCTGAGGGGAAGAATCATGGATTGAAAAAGGGAAAATAATAACCCTATTTCTCTACCTTCTGCCCCCTACTTTTGCTTGCATCCATTTTAAAGCCATTCGTCTTCGGCCTGCTGGTGTCAAATCGGCTGTAACAATCAACAGTCCTCACACTCCACAGCACTAATCCTCCTGCGTTTGTCAATACCAATGCTCTCCAGCCCAGGATGGGTCGTGGAGTATGGCGGCTAATTGCCCGTGATGTTCCTTCTTCCTAAATTGATTAGCTGGGCACGTGCCAGGTATTCTAATGTTACCATTTCACTTCCCAGAATTTTTTAAAGAATCACATGAAAGGGGAATACATTTTCTACTTTTATACTCGAGAATGGTCTCTGACATACACTCCTGCTTGAACATTTTTAAATGGACATCAGGAGGTATGCATTTCTCTCATTTTTGCTCACTCTCTCTCGCTCTGTTTCTCTCTCTCTCACTCTCTCGCTGTGTTTCTCTCCCTGTCTCTCTCTCTCTCTCTGTGTGTGTTTCTCTCTTTCTCTCGCTGTATTTCTATCATTTTCTCTCTTGCTGTGTTTCTCTCTCTCACTGTGTTACTCTCACTCTCTCTCTCTGTTTATCTCTCTTGCTGCGTTTCTCTCTCTCTCTCGCTGTGTAACTCTCATTTTCTCTCACTGTGTTTCTCTCTCTCGCTGTTTCTTTCTCCCGCTGTGTTACTCTCTTTATCTCTCTCTCTCTTTCTGTGTTTCTCTCTCTCGCTGTGTTTTTCTCTCTTTCATTGTGTTACGCGCTCTCTCTCTCTCTCTCGCTGTGTTTCACTCTCTCTCGCTGTTTCTCTCTCTTGCTGTGTTTCTCTCTCTCTCTCTCTGTGCTTCTCTCTCTCTCACTGTGTTTCTCTCTCTTGCTGTGTTTTTCTCTCTCTCGCTGTGTCTCTCTCTCTCTCACTGTGTTTCTCTTTTCTCTCTATCGCTGTGCTTCTCTCTCTCTCCCTTTCTCTCTCTCACGCTGTTTCTTTCTTCCGCTGTGTTACTCTCTCTCTTTGTCTCTCTCTCTCGCTGTGTTTTTCTCTCTTGCTGTGTTTCTCTCTCTCGCTGTGTTTTTCTCTCTTTCGCTGTGTTACTCTCTCTCCCTCTCGCTGTGTTTCTCTCTCTCTGTGCTTCTCTCTCTCTCTCACTGTGTTTCTCTCTCTCGCTGTGTTTTTCTCTCTTTCGCTGTGTTACTCTCTCTCTCTCTCGCTGTGTTTCTCTCTCTCGCTGTGTAACTCTCATACTCTCTCACTGTGTTTCTCTCTCTCGCTGTTTCTTTCTCCCGCTGTGTTACTCTCTCTCTTTATCTCTCTCTCTCTTTCTGTTTTTCTCTCTCTTTCTCTCGCTGTGTTTTTCTCTCTTTCATTGTGTTACTCTCTCTCTCTCTCGCTGTGTTTCTCTGTGTAACTCTCTGCTCTCTCTCCGCTGTCGTTTCTCTCTCTCGCTGTTCTTTCTCCATGTGTTACTCTCTCTCTTTATCTCTCTCTCTCTTTCTGTTTTTCTCTCTTTTTCTCTCGCTGTGTTTTCTCTCTTTCATGTGTTACTCTCTCTCTCTCTACGCTGTGTTTCACTCTCTTTATTTGTTCTCTCTCTCGCTGTGTTTCTCTCTGTGTCTCGCTGTGCTTCTCTCTCTCTCTCTTTCTCTCTCTCACTGAGTTTCTCGCTCTCTCTCTCTCTCTCTCGCTGTGTTTCTCTCTCTGTCTTGCTGTGTTTCTCTCTCTCACTTGCTGTTTCTCTCTCTCTTTCTCTCTCGCTGTGTTACTCTCTGTCTCTCTGTCCCTCACTGTGTTTCTCTCTCCCTCGCTGATTCTCTGTCTCTCGCATGTTTCTTTATATTGCTGTGTTACTCTCTCTCTCTCCCTCTCTCTCTCGCTGTGTTTCTCTCTATCGCTCGCTGTGTTTCTCTCTCTCACACACTCTCTCGCTGGGTTTCTTTCTCCCTCTATCGCTGTGTATCTCTTCCTCTCTTGTTGTTTTTCTCTCTCACTCTCTCGCTTTTTCCTTCTCTCTCCCTCACTGTGTTTCTCTCTCTCTCTCACTGTGTTTCTGTACCTCTCACTGTGTTTCTCTCTCTCGCATGTTTCTCTCTCTCGCTGTGTACCGCTCTCTCTCTCTGTGTGTTTCTCTCTCTCTTACGCTGTGTTTATCTCTTTCGCCATGTTTCTCTCTCTCACTCTGTTTCTCTCTCTCTGTTTGTCTCTTTAGCTTTGTTTCTCTCTCGCTGAGTTTCTCTCCCTCTCTTGCTTGTTTCTCTCTCTATCTTTCTCTCTCTGTGTTTCTCTCTCTCTCACTGAGTTTCTCCTCTCTCTCTTTCTCTCTTGCTGTGTTACTATCTGTCTCTCTCTCCCTCACTGTGTTTCTCTCTCCCTCGCTGAATCTCTGTTTCTCGCATGTTTCTTTATCTTGCTGTGTTACTCTCTCTCTCTCTCTCTCTTACTGTGTTTCTCTCTATTGCTTCCTGTGTTTCTATCTATCTCTCACTGTGTTTCTCTCTCTCACACACTCTCTCGCTGGGTTTCTCTCCTTCTATTGCTGTGTATCTCTTCCTCTCTTGTTGTGTTTCTCTCTCACTCTCTCGCTTTTTCCTTCTCTCTCCCTCACTGTGTTTCTCTTGCTCTTTCTCTGTCTTTCTCTCTCACTGTGTTTCTGTCTCTCTCACTGTGTTTCTGTC